>NW_016690196.1:597599-693654 GCF_001604755.1 Lepidothrix coronata
GCATTTTCCTCCTCAACTGCATTTACTACACATTTTAATGTTCAAGAATGTCCCCAGGATAGCTAACAATGCAATAACACAGCAATCTGAACATTTCTAGTAACATTCTGAAATCTAAGTGGCCAATACACAAGTACATAAGCAGTCCATCTTGTAAGTACTATTCAAGATAGCTTGGAAAAAGAATAGGACAGAAATATATCAATGTAACCATCCATATGTCAACAGCTTAAACTGATGTTAATTTATACATATTACCTGTGGCCTATTCAGCTAAAATCCATTTACCGTGTTTATATGGATTATATGCAAAGATCAAAAAGGTGGGATACGGGAGAAAAGAAAGAACATACAGCAACATATTTCCTCTCACTAAGACTTGTCCAGATAACAAAGAGTAAAACTGCTGACATTTGGACTAAATCATGTGAATGACTGAATTTGTGGTAAGTTTCACTTCCATTATGGTGATCCTCAAATACTATTTTGAAGGTGATACAAAGACTATTCCATGCATTGAGGAAAATTATTTTCATTGAAATGAAAATTACCTAGTCTCAGCCTTTCCTGACTAGTCTCCCCAAATCACTTCACCACTTACTTAGATTGTAAATTTTATGCACAAAAATCATCTTTTCAGTTTGCCAATAGAATGCTAAGCCCAGTAGTCTCCTGTGTGCAACATGAGTGCAGGCAAATAACAGAAGTGTTTAGGCTGACTGATGAGCACATGCTGACAGTTGGGACTTTCCACACAGAAAACTGCAGAACAAGCATCAATGAGTCAAAACCACTGTCAAAAGATTTGATCAACAATTTGACCAGGGCACCGGCACCAACATCAACATCGAGCATGGAAGACCTCTTTATGAGACCAGCACTGATTGTTTCCTCAAGAGAATCCCTCTCAGTATCCCTGTGGGTTGTGTATTCTTTACCCAGGAGGAAGAGCACCACCTAGTGAAGCTCTGCATCGGTTCTTGAAGCACCTCCACAATCCTGGCAATCCCGTTCACCCGTGATTGTCTCGCCATATTCGCCAGCCAGAGCAACTGGTGGTATAGCTCTCACGAATACAATGTACTGCAAGTGACAGAATGATGCAATGCTAAATATTTTTCTTTCAGTGCCTCACATGGAGCATTTTGTCCTTGAACTTATTCCAAGCTCTTTAATATTGCTGAGAGTGACCGAGAATAAGCCCCATATAATGATCTATTGAAATAAACTATTTCATAGGACACAAAGGGTAGAATTCCCGTTTGAAGCAAGAAGTATAGAACTGCAGCATATTTAAAATTAAATATATACACACATATATATACACACAAACACACATATATACAAAAATGGCAAGCCAAAGTCCTGTGCTTTGACCTGCACAACAGCACAACATGGCTTATTTTCCATAATTTAAAATGAGAGCTCCTAAACTTTGGAATATGGAACTAGAAAGGATTGTCAAGTCCAGTATCCTGGGATCAAATTTTGCCCTCAGTTTCTGGAGGGAAAAAGAGGTAAAGCAAAAGAATCCCAGAGACAAGAGTGCTGGCTGGGGCTTATCTCATCAGCTATGCACCAAAGTTTCTGTTACAAGGCTGATGGCATGACAGCTACAAATGCATCACAGGTATATACAAATACAACTACATAAATAGAGCATTTCCATAGACTTTTCTTGTGAATGTACCTCAAAATGAGATACAAACACCACTTCAATATAAGAACAGGACAGTGTATTTAGTAAACTGCTCAACATGAACTTCAACATCCAAAAAGCTATAGAAGTGGAGTTGATGGTAAAGAGAAAGACAGATTGGAACTATTTTCTTTCCACTATAAAAAACCCTGAGTACTTCAGGTCACAACTGACTGTAGAACAGCAAATTACTTAAACTCTGAAAAGATTTTCCTTTAGCAGAGGTACTATTCTTGTACTACAGGTTTTTAAGACATGAGCACAGATAAAGCACTGTATCATTCATTCCTATTTTAAACAAGCCAAAGGTATTTCTCCTCACTTTTGAGAATCAAACCAACGCTTTAACTTTACTGGCCATTAGTATGGCTCCTTTACTGTGATGGACACTGATATGCCCTCCAGATCACAGGAGCCACATATGAAATCTAGTATTTCATTCAGGTAGTGTGATGATTCCAGCAAGCCACAGACATGATTTATGAAAGGATACTAAAAACCTTTAGCTCCTAGTGACTTGAATGAGATTTGTTGTTGCTTAGTAACTCTTAAAAAAAACAGAGACATTTGAAAACTAGTAACACTGTGAGCAGCTGTGTAGAAAACTTGTTGTTTATAGTATTCTGATATCTAAAGCTGCATTCCTATGACTGTAGTACTTTACCATTTAACGTGGTATTTTGATAAACTTAAGGTACTCTGTACAAAGTAAACAGTTGATCTTTACAGAATTTCACTGAGATTTCTTTAATTATATTGCAGACCACCTATTTTGTAGATGATACAGCTAAAATAAGTTACTCATGACATACAGAAATTTTAGTATAGCCCTGTATGATACCATTTATTATTGACACACTAAGTTTTCCATTTGCTAAGAAGCTATCCTGTTTTATAATTTTGGACTTATGCCTGCAGCTTTAAACACTCTAACATCAGGGGTTTTGTGGTATAGCCACAAAATACTCTGTATTTTCTCCTCCAAACAGACAGAAGTATACAACATGAAGAAAATTCTTATTGTAAAATACCTGCCTCAAGTTTGTGTAATTTTGAAAGTTATTATTAAGCTTTGTCATTCTTCTTTTCAATTTTGATTCTATATCAAATGCAAATCTTTGGCTCTGCTGATATCAAGAGATGCTGTGAAATCTACATCTGAGGGCAGAATCTACCTCACACAAGACTAATACTTCTTACAGTCTGTAGTTCAGAGAAGTCTAGGTGTTAAGAAGAACTAACGTCTTTCAAAAGGCATTCAGTAAACTGCTTATACATCCTGATATGAAAGGAGATCAGAAAAACTGTGGTTTTCCATCAGAATTTCGGGTGCTTTTGAAGAACAGCTAACCAAGGTATTTCGGTGCAGTTCATTTTCATAACGTGGAAGACAAAGTACAACAGTGTCACATCACATACATGATATATTGTAAAACCTATTATATATTTAAATGCCCTCTAATACAACCTTTGGTCATGTTTATCCAACTATGAATCAATAATCAAATTAGAATAAAAGGGGGCCCGGCTGGCATAATAGTCTTTCCAAAATAAATTTCATGGGAGCTGTATACTATTTTTTTTCAGTGCTAATTTCTGTTTATTTAACAACAAAGAACAATCACAAAAACCTAACAGCCACAAAAGTGACATGCCAGTAAAAGTCCTGACGCCACAGACTGTGATGAAAGCAGATCCACCCCACTGCTCCTGCTTGTCTCAGGGCAGCAGGACTCTGCACGGGCAGGAGGATATTTATAACTGCTAATCCTTTTGTTAGTTAGACTACTGAGATACTACTATTAATGCATATGCATATACATACATGTACATTCATATTATGCAACCACATTCATCATCAAGAATAAGTGGAAGGGAAAAAATTCCTTTGGTGTTATAGGGAGCAGTTTTCACTTTCAGCTGAATACTTCTTGTACATTTGACTTGTATTGTGAAGGTGTCCTCTGTGTTTGCTATGTCTTTCTCCATGGTACAATCCTTACTCCCCAGAACTTCTTCACACTACCTTAGTCAAACAGGATTCAGCACAGGTCAGAGAAAGAAAGCAAACACACAACTCCAGCAGAAGTGGTGCAGAAGAGCTAATACAGCTTCAAAATTCCCATATTACCCAGTTTCAGTAAAAAAACAGTACACGAATGCCAGGAGAATGATCATTTCACTGTGATAGATAAATTCCTGTCTGGATGGTCCTTGGTGTTTATTTGGTTCTTGCTTAAGGTTTTTCAGATTTTAACCAGCACATCTTTGATATGAATACAACATGATAAATCATTAGAGACCCTCCCAAAAGGATTTCTCATTTCAATGACACCGTGGATCTAATAGACTTTAGTTTCATTTAACATCAAAGACGTCCTCAATTGAGTATAACTAGTACAACTATAAAAATCTTGAAAAATAGGCCTCTTCATTGGAAAAATATGGATAAGTTATACATTACAGTTATACATTTCCAGTTTCTATTCATCAGCAATAAACTTTTAGCAAGAAGTATATTTGAGGGAAGAAAAAGTAATAACAGTAAGTAAAAGCAGGAGTAATGTCTTGGGTTTTGATGCCCTGATCACCTTCACAGACAAAGCAGGTTCTCTGAAACTCAGCCCATGAAACTGTTTTCTCAGAGACACACAGAGCATTACAAACAAATTGAGAGAGATCCATAGCAGCATCTGACAAAGGAAGCTTTCAAACACAGATAAACACACACATGAGCACAAAACAGGCTTCAAATTTTAGGAGGCTAAATAGTCCAAATGTCACACTCCCATTCCTGTCCACTGAGAAGTCTGTATGTTATCTGGTAAAATCTACCCTGACAGTTACAATGGCTTTATGAGATGCTCCTATACCTGTTCCTACAGGTCCATTTCTCGGGCAGTCTGCTATCCTGCATTTACCCAGGCAGTTCTCACTCTTCAAATGAAACTGCAGTTCCCAACTCTGCTTCTCAGATAGTTCAGCTCCAACGTTCAGCCAACCTCATTTCCACTGTATTCCAGTTACCCTTATAACCAACACGCACTTTAATAACTAGTTCAACCTTTTTATCTCCAGCTTTTATTTGTAGCTGGTGGCAATCTCTTGCCAAAAATCAATATTCTGAGCCAATCCCTTCACCAAGGAAAATTGTACATGTACTTTTTCTTAAGTGTATCATCATCTCAAAATTTTATCTAAAGATATTTTTCTAAAGTGGTCTATCTCCTCCTACTACTAATGCCACCCTCAAAGTTTTCTTCCCTTATTCATTTTTCTAAGGTTCATATTACCACTACTAAAATCCAGACTTTTCTTGTCCTACCACTGTAATCTGTTTCCACTAAAAAAAAGAAGGGAAAAAGAAGAAAGAGGAATAATGGAAGCCATTCCAAGTAGTATTTTGCTATCTCAGCCCTAGTGGCTCCCTCTTCTATAGAAAACAGTTTGCTCTTTTTTTACCAAAAAAAGGATTTTTAGCTTTTCCTATGCTCTGACATGTCCCTGAGGTGCCTCAGTTTACTCATCAGAGAATAATTCTGTGCATCTCTTTTACAAATGAGACACAGTTAAAACCCAGCTACTGCTCACACTCACATTTTATACTGGCAGTGTTCACCTTTCTACAACTCTGTCTGAAAAGTTTTATAGCATGTAAAAAACAATTAAATATATTTTGCTCTTTTCTATGTTCTGTTCCTTCTAGGTTGAATCTGGGATTTAGATTTCTAAAGGGACTTTTCGTTTATATAGCTAGTGGCAGTCAAGACCAAAAAGTCAAAATTCTGAACTGATCACCATGGAAAATAAGCCAAATTTCCTCTCTTTCAGTAGCTTTTTAGATTTGAAGAAGCTGGTGCAGTGTTCCCTGCACTAAAAATTACAAATATATTTCAATTAATTTGAGATTCCTGAATTTGGAAGATAGTCACATTGTAAAAAGTTGTATTTACATGTAAATATTTTATTATATTTATCAGTACAGTTCATATCAGCTTTGGTGGGAATCTGTCAAATATATGATACAGGTTATTATAAAAATTCCTGCAGTTCACAAAGAATATTGTTAGTCTGAAGTAAAGGAAAACAAAACTCCAAAACAAACAAATTCTGCCCCGACACTGCACGTCACTATCAATAGCATCATTGTTTCCATAGCTACAAATGTAGACTGCTTCAAAGGAAAGAAGCAGAGAGACTGAAAATGACAATGCACAATCAAAACAGGAACATACATTTTCCAACGGCACATGTGGGATGGAGGAAGTAACACGGGGGCACAGAATGTTGTGGGGTTTTTGCATTTGACAGTAATGCCAGTGATCTGAGAACATCAAGCTCAGAAAAGTAGCAGTAAGCCTCTTGCTGCAGTATCACTTGATGTATTTCTACACCTAGTGGAAGGAAGAGGAGAACACAGAGAACAGAAAATACCAGCAGGAGTCATCAAAGCAGGGCAAGTACTCCTCTCGCTGATCTAGCCACCTGCAGACTCAGACACATTTTCAACCAGTTTCCTTGGAATTTTCAGTGGTTCAGTACAGTTATGAAGACAATCAAATCCTTTACATATTGCTCTTATCACAAATGGTGACAAAACATATACACTACACCTAATATTAACTATAACCAGCCCAGGAGAGGATATAGCAAAGTGAATTACTCTGCAGAGGGTAGATACAAAACATGAGGGTGAGAGCATATGGTGAAACAAAAGGGATTCCACAGCATCTAGCAACTAGTCTGTGCTTCAGTATTAAGTTCCTGCCCTCTAAATTTAGCTATGCAAAAAGCCTACTTCACTATCAATCAACTACTCCAGAAGTACAATGTCCTCATAATATACTGGATAGGAAGGTAAATTCCTGTTTTTCCTACAACAGGAATTCCTGAGGTGGACCTTTCTCTGTCACTTCTATAACGATGAGTGTAGGAATAAAACTATGACCAGCAACCAAGACTAACAACAGTGCCACTCTTCTTGTCAAAAGAAGAAACAGCATAATCTAGAGGTATACTGTAATTTAACATAAAATTTTATAAATAAATAAACAAATAAATACACCACCCTAGGAAAGAAAGAAAGAAAAAATATTTATCTCTACTACCTTAGAATACCCTTGACATTTCCAGTGTAGTAACAAAAAAGCCCTGGGATCAGGATGCCTCCATAGGTTGTGATGGCATATTCAAAAATGCACAGCATCAGAGCAATTCTTCCCTTCACTGCATGGCTATTGCTCTTTACAGCATTTACTAAGTATCACACTTTGGAGGCATGGCTTCTATCACAGAATCACAGAATACGCTGTGGAAGAGAACCACAAGGATGATTGAGTCCAGCTCCTGGCCTGGCGCAGGACCATCCCCAAGACTCACACCAGGTGCCTCAGAGTATCACCCAAACACCTCTGTCAGGTTTGGTGCTGTGACCACTTCTCTAAGGAGCCTGTTTCAGTACCCAACCACCCTTTGGGTGAAGAACCTGTTTCTAGTATCCAACCTAAACCTCCCCTGACACAACTTCAGGCCATTCCCTTTCATTCTGTCAATGAGATCTCCCCTGCATCTCCTCTTCTCCAGGCTGAACAGACCAAGTGACCTCAGCTGCTCCTCATATGGCTTCTCCTCAAGGCCCTTCACCATCCTCGTTACCCTCCTTTGGACACTCTCTATCAGCTTAATATCTTTCTTATATTGTGGTGCCCAAAAACCCACACACTGTCCCAGGTGAAGCCTCACAGTGCAGAGCAGAGAGGGACAGTTCCCTCCCTTGACCGGCTGGTGATGCTTTGCCTGATGCCCCCCAGGACACAGTTGGCCCTTCTGGCTGCCAGGGCACTGTTGACTCATATTCAACTTGCCATTGACCAGGATCCACAGGTCCCTTTCCTCAGCACTGCTTTCCAGACCATAATAAACTAAGGAGTTTGAGATTACAAATTCAGGCCTTGCTATACATGAGTACTGGCATATATAACTTTCCACAACTGTCACAGAAACAGAACAAACATCTCATTATCTTTATTAGAGCACTGAAAGCCCCAACTGTTAGTGATTCTAATCAGCTTTGGCAAAAGCTATTTTAACACTTGGGGCAGTGAGGAAGGTAGAGAATCAAAGTCTAAGTCACAAGAATATTACTTTTCAGAGAGGGCTAATCTTATTGCTGCAAAATAAAGCTATCAGTTCTTAAATGAGGCTAGTTCAGAGAGCAATACAATAATCATTAAACTTACAAATCAGAACTCCTAATCCTTGCAGCACATGTTTGACTAAAAAAAGCAAGCTAAGCCCAGACCAGAAAGATAAACAAAGGTTTAGCAAGACCAGCAGTAGGTCTCAAAGAGAAGTTCCTCATACACAACCTTTATTCTTTCAATTATTTGTGCAGAGATTAAAAAAAAAAAAAAAAAAAAGGTAGGTCAGGCTCTGAAACTTAGAAAAGCATCACAGTATTGGCTTTCTACTACATCTCAAGTTCCTTCTTTAAGAGCTAGTTTGCAGTAGCTAGTTAGTGTTGCCAAAATCTGAGGTTTCTTCGTGAGCAATTTTTGATGTTAAAATACTGTAGATTCTAGTCTCTTATCTCTTTTAATTGCTGACTGTAATGGACTCTGTTGGAGTGGAAGTGAAGGAAGGGGTTTTACATTTTTCATATTGCCTCAGGCTACTAGCAGAAAAATTCAGGACTTTTTCTAAGGTACGTCAGTGCCAATGATATGTCACATGCCATTACTTTATAATTAGGCTGATAGACAAAAAGAATAATGCAGCTGACATTCTATTAAAATAAAAATTATTCCCCAAGGCATAAAAACACTGACACAAGCATCTTAAAAGGCAGTGTAAAAATGATATAGAGAACTATTTATCTCTGCTGCTGTCTTTTCCATCACAGATTCAAATAAGTAATTCTAATTTATGTATGTATTGAATATTTAATTATCCTATGCTGAGTTTTTTTAAAAATTCATATCTGAAAGCAAAATGTAAGAATATTCTTCTTTGGCTAGGAATAAAAGATACTATGAGAATAACAGGCTATCTGCATGGTGTATTACTCGAGATTAAAATTTGATAATCTGCCTTTCTACAATTCTTCAAATAAGTAACTAATCACAAACCAAATACATTAAAAAAAAAAAAGAAAACCAGCCTCTTTTGTCAAGAGTTTGAAATTTAATTAAAATGCAGTAATGATTCTATAACAATTCAGTGTTAAATACTGAATTTGTAAACACTAGCACCTCATTCTGTATAGAATTTTCTATAAAATGCTCCTAATAGAACCAGGATTGAGACAATGAAGGGGTGTAATTCCATGTAGTTTAGAATACACTTAGTTCAGATTGTGTTAGACATTTTAGAAGAATTATCAGGTTACAAAATTGTGGTTTATAGCATAAGCAACAGTCTTCACTCAGCATGGCTAGATTTCACCTCTTCATTAACACAAGTAGTAAGAGAGGCCCCATCTATTCCTTGCAGGTACACATCATAAAATGCGTGCTATTCCATCTGTTGATGTTGTATAAAGTACTAGAAGAAAACATTTCCACATTTGTGGATTTCAGCAATTTTATTCAAAATATAAGACTACAAATTCAGTTTCAGACTGAAGCCAGCCAATAGCACATTTAGATTTTTTTCTAGCAACTATTAATATTTTTCCAGTTGGCCAAAAAAAGAGAGTCCTTCATGAAGCTGTCAGTTGTAGTTCTTTGTTCACTCTGTACAATGCTTTCATTCCCAACACAATGACAGACAGAGAAGTATTGTGTTTTCAAATGTATTACAAGGAATCCTGTGATTTAGTTGTTCCTATAAAAGATTTATATTCAGAGATTATATATTCTGAAGTGAAATAATTTCCTCATAACTATCCTTCTCTTATATTCTAGACCCAGAATTTAGAACACATTTGCTTACAGCAATATCATATTTCAGGAAAGGGCAGGTGACTTTTTTAAAAGTTATCTATTATTTTGTTGCCTGTTCCTTGAGCACTGCCAAAGGAAGGGCTACTTAGCTTTCTCTCTGTACTCTAATGTAGTGTGCCATAATCTTAAATGATCTTTTGATTCACCATGCTACAAAAATAAGTAGACATACAAAAACAAAAAAGGGCATGTAATACTCTAGACAGTCAGCATTTTTCAAAAGTTTAATATTTAGTGCACCACTTGCACTTTAGTGACAAGAGATAGCCCTCTGCTACACTGGAAGACACCATCTTTTTACCAATGATTTGCAGAGAACTGATAAGGTGTTTGACGCTTTGATTTGCTGAGCAGACATCTGAGGTGGTGTGTCCTATCCCCTCTCTCCGTTTTCACATCTTCCCTGCATCACCAGGATTCTCCTCATTTGCCTCAGCAGTTCCATTTCCATCTGGAGGCAGCTCAAAGGCAATGTTAAATTTTGGCATGAGGTCATACTAAATACCATGTTTCCAAGCTTTGTGTCATAGCACGTGTCACAGTTCCTTGAAGCAACTCTCTACAGGAGAAGAGAAATAATTTTTCTGTGTTGCCCCTCTGTGTACTAAGTAAGCTGAGAAAAGACCTTTTCCTCAGCGTGGAAGTAAATGGTAAATGTGGAGAGATTCAGTTTAGAAAAATCAAAAACCTATAATGAGCAACATAAGCTTTGGTATACTGCTTTTAATAAATACAGCATAATTTCATGTATAAATTCACGTGTACTATTGCATTTTGAAACACATTTGTGGTGTTAATGGCAAGGTAATCCCGCATTTTTCTAGATGGGCATTCTTAGACAGGATAACCACAGTTAGGTTCATAAATTCATTCACTTATGTTAAAGGTGCCTAATTTTACAAAACAACAGCTACAACAAACTGAAATCAGCAATATATCTGAAAATAAGAGGAGAAAAAACTCATGCATCAGACTTCAATTCAAGACTGTTTTTTAGTTTCAGGGAAAAGAACACTTACCACAGTTACTGATGAAACCTCAGTTCACCTCAAAGACTAAACTGAGTATATACCAGATGCTTTCTATTACAGTTAACTTCTAAAGGGAAAAGTCAATGCCTCTAACAAAGTAAAAGTATTGATTTTTTTCCACCTGCTAAAAACAACCACAAACAAGTTAGAAAGTCCTGTGTTCTAAGAATAAAAGAGAGTTGCATAATTACTTATTTCAGTTTGCAACAGCAAAATTATTTTTCTCCATTATTATTAGAATTTATTTTGTTATTCTTTTTTGATAAATACAATTTAAAAAATGTATAAACACATCTCAAAATCCCCAAGATTTATTCTCACTTAAATGAAAACGCAGTGGCTAAATAAGCCCCACTGCTGGAGTTCAACACCTGGAAATTTGTATATTGATGTTATTAGAATAACTAAATTAGAATTCTTCCCAGAGAAAATTTCTAGACTGTATGTGTTTGGGGTTTTTTTAAGTTGTGGCAATTGTGGACAAGAGATATCTTTAATCAGTTTTTCCCCTCATATGAAATAAGTTAATGGTTCTGACTTCCCTGCATGAGAGAAATATTGTACTGTACAGGTAATATTTAGCTTTAATATATATTAATTAATTTTACAAATAGACTTTGCAAGTGAACACCTGACCTCAAAACATGTTCCAGTCTGGCACATGACCAACCCCATGTATCCTATGTATCAATGCAGAAAGTGACTAAAATACATCAAGTATTTCAAACTGAAAACCAGCTGTTTCTGAACACGACGCAAAGTTGACACGTGCATGCATTTCACCATTTCAAACAACAGATGCAGTCATTTCTCTATTCATGAAACTGGAGAGAAACAGCAAAAATAATGGCCTCACTTGCTAAGCAAAAGAGTCCACGACTTTACCTTTCTTAGCTTCTGAAAAACACAAAGGCTTACCTTTCTGTACACCAGCATGTTTGGGGATTCATCAGCCACCCCATTGCTGCTTTGCCCATAATTATTTCCTTGTGCCATGTCCCACAAATTTGATCCGCTTTTGGATGTTGCACTGTAAAAGGTAAAAGTGGTTTCAGTAAGGAATCGCCTCAGGTCTCCTTGTTTCCCTGCTGATTAATGGACCTGACTTTCTCCTAATATGTTATCAAAATCAGTGTATGCTCTTACTCCAACGGATATGTACATTGGAGCAAAGCTGCTAATTCACCATTTACTGTCATTACTCTCTTTTGCCTGTAAATAATGGATGTAATACGTTAATCTAATTTAGACGTTAATGAATTGTCATTCCGAATAGCTCACCGACACACCGCTAACCACCACATCACGCAGACGCTTCCTGACAAAGCGGTCCTTCCTCCCCTTCAGGGGCTCCAACAAGAGACGCTCCGCACCTTCCCGGCCAGTTTTGGGAGGATTGGCTCGGGCCATGACGCATATTCAGCAGCGTCCTCTGCTCACGGCTCGGGCCGTAGCAACTTTTGTAACATTCAAACTCGCAAAAAGCAAACCAGACGCTTTGAACTTCTCTGTAATTCACCGTCACATCTGTGCTCATACACATATGCCGGGGCAGGGAAGTGGGTGACGAGGGAAAAGGAAGAAACAAGCCAGAACATCTTTGGGTTGCTTTCACTACTTTGATCGTACTTCACCGAACAACACCGGCTCCCCCGCCAGCCGCATCTCCTCCCCGCCCTCCCTCGGCTCACACGGGAGCTGCACTAGGCAGGAGCTGGGATCATGCCGTAGCTCCGGCTTTGCACGCAGGTGTGAGAATGTGCTCCATCTACAGACCACACCGGCGGCTGCGGAGAGCCCGGAGAGCCGCCGAGCCCCGCTCCAAGCACTCACCTCCACAGCCCTCCCCTGCTCCCCAGACCTCTCGCGTCCGGGCTCCGCTGCCCCCCGTCCGCTCTCCGGCCCTCGCTGCCCCCGCACCGCCGGCCGGGGGTGCGCGGCTCCCGGCGGCCAAGGGCCGGGAGCACCGGCTCTCCCGCGGGCAGCCCTGCGCGGAGCCCAGCGCTCCAGCTCCAGCACCCGCAGCTCCAGCACCGCGGACAGCGCCAGCGGCAGCCGCGGTGGAGCCGTCCGGGATGGCCGGCGGGAGCGGGGCCCCGGCCCCCCGGCGGGCGGCGCGGGGCGGGGGGCGCGGAGGGGCGCGGAGCCCGCCCGCTCGTTTACCTCCTGGGCCAAGGTCACTGCGCGGTGGCCGCGGCTCCTGCCTCCTCCTGCTGCTCCTGGCGCGCCCCGCGCGGTGGGTGTCAGCCGGCGGCGGGCGGAGGGACGCGGCGATCGCTCATCACACACACGCACACACACACGCACTGCGGGCGGAGGCGCTGCTGCTGCTGCTGCTGCTGCTGCCGCCGCCGCCGCCGAGGCTGCGGCTCTCCCGTGCGCTGCCGGAGCGGCGGCGGCTCAGCTCCCTCCCCGCAATGGAGCGGCCGTCACGTGGGGGACGGGCACGTCAAAGGTGCTGCCGCTGCCGCTGCTCCGCCACACAGCAGCAGCAGCCCTCCTCCTTCTCCTTCTCCTCCTCCTCGGCGCTCTCGGCTCGCTCACCGAAAACAGCGGCCAAGAAACTGCAGCAGCCAGCAGATCTGGCAGCAGCCCCTATAAATGAGATTAGGCAGCACTGGAAGGCTGGGCAGGAAGAGAATGTGGGCTAATGGGATAGGGGAGGGGAGGGAAGGGAAGGAAAGGAAAGGAAAGGGGGGAGTTGGTGGGGAAACTGTGTCGCCTTCTTCATACTCCTTTACCGGCAGCAACAGGGAATCAGCCTTTTCCTCTGCGTTATGCTGGCCACTTTCTGTACTTTTTTCAGTGAGAATTAGGGAGAGCTTGTGCCCTGTTGGCACTGATGATCTCTCTGAGCAGTAGCACAGAAAGAGCAGAGAGCGAGTCTGTTCCAGCCAGAAAGGAATAAGCCCTGAGGACACCTCAAGACACCTTCGGGACTGTTTTGCTATGTCCCAGGCAACTGCCTAATTTGTGAAGGCCTTGTATTGGCCTCGACAAAAGAAAAAGATCAGGTCTGTCAGTCTTACTTCCTCATCATGCACAGACAAAAATACTTCGCTTTTCCAAAGAGGTTCAAATGCCCAGAACTCGATATCCACAAGAACACAAGATACTTAAGTGGTTAAGCTTTGGGATATTCCCATTTGAAAGTGTCTTTTCTGGAAACAGCAACTCTTACTATAAGAATGATCTTGCAAAAGAAGTCGTCATCAACTGTGCACTGCACCTTGTGGAGTGTGCACTGGTAAATCACGCAATTCAAGAACAGAGGTTTCCATACATACTGAGTCATGTCAACCCTTACTTGCTCTATTTTTCTCACACCTCGGACAGACTCAAACCAACACTTTTCCTGCTAGAAGTTTGTTATTATCCAATACTGCAGCTTTTAACTACTCTTCCAAACTTTGCAGAGGCCTTCAGATACTTTAACAGAGAATGTGGTAAATTAGCTAAGGCAACAATAGGGAGTCATAGTGGCCGCAACAAAATGAAGGAGAAAGGAAAGAGCAGATCTGGACTTCTTGGAGACACAAAGAAAGGAAGACACAGGTTTGATAATGGTCATAGAACCATTACACCAGAGTAAAGAAAGATGAACTCCAGCACGAACAGGAATGTTTTGCAGAGACAGAAGTAGTAAAAGATGAAATAACATAACACAGGATAAGAACCATCAACTCAGTTCAATGAGATACATTGGCAGAAAAGGAAAGGAGCTCTGTAGCAGACAGACATAGTGTGTCTCAACTTTGACAGAGATTTAGAATAATTTAGTATGTCAAAAGGAAAAGGCAATATGAAAACAAATGGTGTGAAAAAGAGAAATCTGGAGTTTTAAGGTGGGAGAGAATAAGGGAAAGAATTAAATAGCACAAGTGTAAAGTGAAGAAGTATCAATGTTGAAAACAGTGGGAAGAGAAATCTATGAAACTAAAGAATAAACAGAGAATGGAGAAAAGACCTGTTTCCCATTAAAATTCATTTGACATACAATAGCATCTTGGAGAGGCTAATGAAGTCTGAATCAAAATATTAATCTTCCAACAGATCCTGTGATTCAGTCTAGTCCGCTATCGAGAAATGGGAACCAGCAGTAAAGATCTCAGTCTATAATTTCCCTAGCTTTCACACAGGCATTCCAGAAGAGCAGCAGTGCAGTGTTCAGAGCTCACCAATTTGACTATATAAGACTGACAGGTGCACTGGAAGACAAGGGAGATGCCTCCTCAGACCTGCTAAGAACACAAGTGACGCCTTGTGGCTGTATGGCATGAAAATAAACTCAAAAATCTTATTTGTCAGACTGGTGTTTAAATTTCTTTTTGAGAAAAAAAATGGGAACTTCACAAAATATAGTTCAAATGTATTTTTAACCTCAAAGATGGATAGAAGGAAAAACCTTAAAAATATTGATAATTCCTTCCACTTGTTCTGCAAGACAACACTTAACCTAGTAATTGTGTTAAAGGGCATAAAAATCAAACATTAGCAAGTTTCCAATAAAATCATTGTTTTCTTAATCCGAGTAATTTTTTTTCTTTGAAAATATTCAAATTTTATTAACATAAATGCAGTTCTAAAGCAGAGCAATGACGTGGGCTCACTGAAGTTATAAGGTGTTTTTCCAGTAATGTCAAAAGGAACTATATTCCACATAGTCTTTAATCTTGTCCTCAGAACTAGAGGAATAACTTAGACATATCGGTGATGTGTCTCATAACTACAGAGTTGTTACACTGGACAGCTTTGGTGGACCACCAAAATTTTTTTCACTTCACCAGCATGTTCACTGTCAAAACAAAGTAGAAGTTCTAAACCCTAAAGGGGTTAAACAGAAGAGAAGACCATAAATAACCCAAAAGAATTTCATTTTTGACACTATTTTGTGGTGAAAGAAACCCTGGGCTGGACTACTTCCATAAATGCAAGCAGAAAGAAAATAATATGTAATGGGATAATCTCATTCTATTGTAGTTGGATGTGTTTGTTCAATAGCCTATAAAAGGCTTTAATTCATAAATTACTTACACATCTTTCCTATGTTGAAAGTCATCACTTATCTCATAGGCAACCAGCATTAGCCTTCCCAGAAAGCATGGTCTGCCAGAAGAGGAATGGCCTTTTCAAAATGCAAGGCAAAACTACTCATTAATAAAACAAAGATGATGGGGAAAGGCTGCCAAGGGGCAGCTTTATCTAACAAGGCAATAAAGTACACATGATTGAACAAGGTGGTGACTACATTTTCTGTGTTTAGTTTGAATTGTCAATACAACACAAGTATTCCAATAACATCACATGCACGTGGCACTTTTAAGTAAAAACATTATGTCAGGATGTATACAACAATCTATCTGGACATGATCAGAAATTTTGCTTTCTGTCCTGCTGATCAGTACTGTAGCATTATGTCAGTATGCTGCCTATATCCATCAATTTATCTTGCCTTATGCCTAGACTGAATGTTCCTTGGAGTAAAGACATGCTGTGCAAGCTCTTAGCACAGCATGATCTTGTTCCATGACCAAGTCTCTAAAACATTACAGCACTATAAACAGTCACATTCAAATTTACTAAAATAACACAAGCATTCTATTTAACTAGACTCTAAACACTGACAAGACTTAATACTGTGCTATCTTAAAGTATAAAACCCACTTTTTTTTTTTCTACTAGCCTGGTTAAACACAGAGACAGTCTGTTTACTTTATTTGAACTCATATATTTGTGACCCTACAGAACTACAAGTGTTTCACTGCCAGGCTCTGAGCAGGTAGCTAGTGATTCCAGGCCCAATCCTTGGCCTTTTTGATGGGATCTGAACACCTGCTCCTTCAGGAGTGATTTGCAATCAATCTATTTAATGTAGGTTTTCAAATGTCATTCCAATGACTACAGGTTACAGTATGTATTTTCTAGAACTGAACCTAAGACTGACTTACAAAATTCACCACTTCCTCCATGGCCCTTTTTTAAGCTCTAGGCATTTGGTTTGTCACCAACCTTCCAACCTCATTGGAATTTTAAATTTCTTTGTCAATTTATGTTGCTGAAGTACCAAGCTTTTGTTGCTTTGGTACTCTGTTGGTTAGGGAAAGAGTTAAAAACAAAAAAGAAGGAGGTCACTAAAAAGCAATCGGGATTTAACAAGAAAAATTATGATTTGATAGAAAAAGAAATGAGTCATGGACAGACAATTTCACAGGAATAGAAAATTATTAGAAATAAGGAAAGCCCACATTTCCGTAATCTTTTTTCTAAAGTATGAAATATAGGTATATGTACACACCCCCAAAGAGAACACAGTACAATTTTCATATATTTAAAACCTTAATGCAAATTTTTCATACCCTACTGAAAATGTCGATTATTACTGGAACAGAAAATCCACAGCTACATAGAATTTGATACCAATATGGTGGTCCACCAAAGCTATCCAGGAAAATCCAACAGCTTCTGCAGGCAAAGCAGAACAATCTCAAGCACTTGCACTGCAGTCCTGACAATTTAGCCAGTTCTAACTTTACCCAAAAGAGGGCAGACTTTCTCAGGCAAAGAGAAAGGTTATGGTAGCTAGCTGACGTGCAACTAGGAATTTTTTTCCCACAGAAAGAACTACCACAACCGGCTATATACTCTCATTTCCTCATAAAGTGAGAGTGTTTACAGAAATGAAACATATCATATACACAGCATTTCTTTAAAATTACCTGGAAGAACCATGATTAATTAGTCCCAATCTTATAATAAATTTCCAACTGAAGAAATCAACCAAGTATGTAGGGATAGAACTAATCTCTAGAGGAAAAAAAAAAGATGGGGTTTAGCGGTAAATTTACATGTCATCATACCAACATCCTTGACTCAAGCATGGTTCTCAATCCTGGTCTCCCAGCTTCCAGGGGAGGCTTTTCCATTTTGTGTAAAAATATTATTTACCCTGAGTTTGTCAAACAGGACACTGTCTCTGCTTCAGATAAAATAATTAAAGTAACAGTCCATTGCTCTCAGCATCTCTTATCACTTGGTATTAATGACACTCTCCTCAGAGGCAAAGATGAGCTATTTATAGGTTAATATCTACATCTTCAGATGCCACGTACTTCACATAGGAGTGTCCAATTACTGAGAACTTAATATAAAGTAGGGAAAAAAAACAGTGATGTGGTTCTGTAAATTTAGCTACAATCCTTTTAGCCCAAGATATTA
Organism: Lepidothrix coronata; assembly: GCF_001604755.1. Classification (NCBI taxonomy): domain Eukaryota; kingdom Metazoa; phylum Chordata; class Aves; order Passeriformes; family Pipridae; genus Lepidothrix; species Lepidothrix coronata. The sequence continues at coordinate 615,488 of NW_016690196.1, forward strand.
GCTTAATTCAATCTGACAGTAGTTTCAGGTTTAAAAAAAAAAAAAATTGTATTTTTTTGTGACTAAACCAACACACCAAATAACAGGCTCTTCCCCTTCATTCCTCAAGAAAATCTCTCAGGTGGGCCTAATTCATAGGACAGCATTTGTTCAGATCAAAATAGAATAATCCACTTATTAAGGATTAGGTAGGAAGAAGACATTGATTTAGAATCCTTTGACGTGAAAGGACTAGAGAAAGGAAGACTCAAAAGCCCTATAAAGGGAGGGGGAAAAGAGCACCATGTATGAGAATGCCATGGTTACAGACCAGAACAGATTAATTGCCAAAAGACATCATAACAAAATTAACAGGAGACACCGAAAACTAGCTGAAGGAATAATTTGTGTGGCAAAGAATTGAGTTGATAAATAAAAATCATGCAGCAGAAGAAAACAAGGAGGGAAAAAAAAATGGCACCCAAGGGAAAAAGAAAAGGCTCAGAAGAGATGAAAAAAGAAATTGAGAATGAGGCACAGGATTTGATCACAGTTGACAGGGGGTGGTTCTTGCAAGTTGTTGAAATGTTTTTTGGGGAAGATGTGTTTAAGTTGTTCATAAGGAGAGATTAGAGAGCAACTGAGAAATTCTGAAAAGTAAAAATTATCCATTAGTGTATCTGATTTCATCCCGTTTACACAGTGACAGAATTTCTAGAAGCTTCTGGCAAATAGGTAAATGCCAGAAATACAGAATACAGGCTAACTTTTGTAGGATTTTGTCAGATGTTTTATTAAGAAACAATTTTTCTTCAACATGCCTTTTTGACTGCAAGCTAAGATTACACATACTACAAAAATAACAAAAACTGTGGCAGATATCAAGCCAGGAAATAGCTTCAAACTTAGCACCATGCCATCATAGGTAGCCTCCAAGTGACAAACTTGCCTATGAAAGCTACTACTGAAATTGCCTGCTTTGCTCATTCCCGCCAGCAATCAGAGTGGATGTGACTTAATCTCATTAATTCACTGAGCTGAATGCACTGAAGAAAAAGAGAGTTCAGCAGTTTAACCAGCTTCGTTCATCATTTTTCTTTCCTTCCCCCACTTTTCATTTTGAAGTTCCCTCTATCGTTCACGAATTCCCTGCCTCACATCCACAATCTAATAAAACAGCTTTTTTTCCCTAAGGTTGCTTTGTTTTTCTGAAGGTTTAAATCAGCCAAAATCAATTTGCTGATTGTGTATCACAAAATGAACCAATCTACATCCATTTATATCCAAGAACAAACAATAAATATAGTCATTGCCTCACAGGAAACAAATGGAGTTTTCATTCTTTTAAACTCTGCATAGCGTTCAGGTTGAAAGGAGAGCTTGCTTTTTTAAATTAAATTCTCCAGAAACTCAAAGGAGTAAAAATTACAAAAAGCAAATAAGCAGGCATCTATGTTGGCTAAAAAAAAAAAAAAAAAAGGTAATAGAACCACAAAATAGGGAAGTGGTTTTGTTGGGTTCTTTTTGAATCATAGTATAAACTCAAGTCCTTCCCAGAACACATCCCTTATCACAAAAGCTTTTTTTGTTACTTCAGTCTACAAGATTATTATCAGACATTTCACTTCTATACAATTTCTCCAATATTAAAGGAAACTTCCTTAAACCTTCACACTGCAGATGTATAGTTCAAAACAGCTGGATGAGAAAACATCCAGCACCAAACTCTTGGCAGTATTCTCTCTAAAATCATAATAACAAGTTAAAAAAGAGATTGAAAACCAATAAATCTAAAGTAGATTTAGTGTTCAAAGTCAGAACAGTTTAGACAGTCAAGAGAAATCTTACAAAAGCTCTGATATCATAAAATTTGCCTCAGCTTTCAATATTTGAGAGTCAGGGAGTAAAAAATGCATCTTTACTTAAATTATACTACAACATCAAGCCACTCTGCAAGCAGGGAAAACTAAGTAACCTTCACTTAGAGCTCGTAACCTCAAATAGCCAGGTAGTGAGGTAAAACAATAAGAAAGAAATTAAAAGATGCAAGACATCCAGGAAAAAAAATCTAATTTTGTGTACTCTCTGTCCAAAATGTCTGTTTTTTGTTACTGTGCACAATATCTTTCTCTAGTTAATGTAAAGAACTGCTAAACACAACAATATATGCGTTTGGCTTTGTCATTAGTTTCTACTTAAAGTACAAGAAGCAGACAGTGAAGTCTGATGATTTATCTGACAGATAAAATGCTTAGCATGAAAGAAATGTCTTCCCCCTAACATACTAAAGGTTTAAACTTTATTTTTTGCAAGAGAATGGAGACAGGAGCAGGAAAATAAACTGGTGCTAAAAAAAGGCAGAGCTTTGCTGTGCCAGATTGGGAACTAAAATTTTATGCAAGGGTATCAGGAATCCAGCATGCGATTTGCACAATGTAAAGGCTTGTCTTGTATGGGAGGACTGAAAGATATTTAGCCATGGGTCTTTAGATAACAGAAGAGGGGGGGGGGGGCAAATGAATAAAGAAGTCATAATGATGAAGGCAGGAAGGTAGCATGAATAAATCCAGACTGAAAATTGTTCTACAGTGGGGAAGGACAGTACTACTTGCTTAATAAGGAAGCAGATTGAAATCAGATTTCACTATCTCAATGACTTTGCCAAATGAAACTTGTGCAGCTTCCAACAGTAAAGTAAGAGATGGACTAAGACGAGATGGAGAGAGCAAGGAGGATAATTCAGAAACCAAGGATTGATCCCACTTTCTCTGCAAATTGGTTAGATTTTCAGGCTAAAATTAATGAAGCAAAATTTAAACTAAATCCAAGAATATACAAAATAAAAAATCTGAGTGCTATAGAAAAGAAGAATGCACTTGGCTTTTCATCTCAACAAAGAAAGAAGAATGAAGAAAAGGTTCAAGGAGTTAAAGGAAATAAAAATACTTGGAGATTGGACAAAGAAAAACAAAGAGTATTATAGGTACAGAGCAAAAAGAATCCACTGTTCCTGGGCAAGGACAACCAGCCTTTAAATTCAGTTGATAACATCTACTTCTTGACTACAAATAACAAGGGAAAAAGTTCTGAGCAACTTTCAGATGGAGAGAGCATGGCTTTTATAGCTAGGAATAAGTTTAGCTAGAAAGGAACAAGGATGGTTGCAAAATATGAAAAGCTAATTTACTAGTCTAAGCCACAAGAGTTTTCAAGGGGTTCTCTAAAGGCAGAAAAAGCCACAATAGGGACTGCAAAAACCTAAGTAAATGGCTTTTATGTGTCAGAGGGAACTGAAATCTACAGTCACGAGCTCAAAGAGATGTTCATAGTTCTTTCACACTCCCTCTCTTATGCAGCGTCTTCTCATCTGATAGTGCACAGAATGCTAATGCAAACGTTATCTAACCTGTGTGTTTGATCTCATTGTACTATTTTTTTCTACATTCACCAGTGTGGCTATGTAATATATGCAATATATAATTTTATGTCATTATAAGGCAGTTATATCTACCATACATTCATCACAGAAAGTGGTTTCATATTTGACAGTGGAAGAATAAACAGAAGTGAAATCTGGCTTCAGTGCAGTTCACCTTGGACTGAGCAAAAAGCAGCAATCAAGACACTTCCTTAGGCGTACAGCAGCTGTTCAGGGGTGACCAATGGTTAGGTCCACAGATTCAGCCATGTTTCCTTCATGTTTCCTTTCTGAGTTGTTTGAAAATTATTTCTATGGCCATATTATCATTTCAGTTCTCATCACTGGAAATATTTTTCGTTCCCCTAAAACATCAAAATTTGCAAACACGTAAGAGGAAGGACCTTGAAATACTAAAACAACCCTGCAATCTATAGTGATAACATCTTGCAAAGCAACAATGACTTTCACAACAGGTTTCACTAGACATGAGACTCACTTCAAGGAAGCAAACTGCAGATACAGAGTTGTAGGCACACACCCCAGCCTAACCACTTTTTTAGCCAACTAAATATCACTTTAGTCTGGTGAAGCATGTTCCAGTACATTGTTGCTAATGTTATAAATGCTATAACAGTGCTTTGCCAGTCACAACACTGCTATCAATTGTCTTTCCCAGCCTCATCCCTGAGGCACACACAATGTCCCAATAATTTGTACACAGGCATCTGTGACAATGGAAAGCCAGCATTCGTTAGTTAGAGCAGAAAGAGGATAAAGTCATGAGCTTCAACTGATGATGGGCAATTTACATTAACATGAAAATATTTCAATTCTGAACATTACCAGGTAAAAATGGCATCATCACAGGATATAAGTGCTGCATCCAATTTCATCCTCTTCAGTCTGGCCTCTCTCCATTTCACTACCGAGCATTAGGGCAATGCTACCTGAATAACCTCTCCATGCCAGCAATTCAGAGGGAAATAAACAGAACTGAAGTCACACTTCTTTCTCCTCATACACAGTGCTGATTCCTGCTTCCTGCAGTCTGCAGAAAAGCAAGGAACTGCTACTCAGTAGGGCATTCTGTGGACACAGAGAGGAAAGTGCTTTAAGGCAATGATTTCACATCTAAGCAGTCAAACTTATGCTGCAGTATTCGTTGTGGGACAAAAATCCTCTAAGAGTAAGTCCTACAACTCTGGAGAAATGAGATACTTTACTCAGCTTTTGCTACAGACTGTAATAGAGGTGCCCACTTCACAGGCCCTACCTTCCCTCTCAAACCACCACTGTCCTCCATTCTAAAAGTGAAAATGTTGTCATAATATTTATTGATATCAACTACTCATAGCTTGATCCATCAGCACGAGGAAGTGAGGAGTTTTGCTGTTTCAACACACTAACTTTCCTGCAATATTCCAAGATCTTTCTTTGGCCAGCTCTCTTGCTAAAAAAGACATTATTAATTTATTTTCATAGTGGAAGCCAAGTAGCTCTAAAACATGTTTAAAGCAGCCTTACAGAAAGCATCTCCAGGGGAAAAAAAAAAGGCACCGTAATTAAGAGGCAAGAAATCATGTATGACCTTCAAAAGTTCCAACAGGCCATTTAAAAGGTTATGTCTCTTCCTTTAAAAATAAATAATCATTTAAACTAAGGCAACACTGATGTCTGAGCCCAGTAAAGCACTCCTACCAACAAAGAAAGCTAAGCATATGATAAAGTCCAACTGGCTTCACTTAACATTAATAAACTATTTTTGCAGATTGTCTTGGAACAGTATCTGAAACATTACAATTAAACCTGTGAAGCAAAAAAGGGAATGGGAAAAGGAGCTTTCTAGGGCATCAAAAGTGGAACACAATGTATGATTCATTTTTTTTTCAGATCTTTACCTCATTAAAAATGTGTTTAATTAAAAGAAACATATTTGCATTACTCTCATACAGGTTAATGTTGCTCAGGTGCTTTGTGATTTGTAATTATCATCAGTTTTAACTCTACTGTTTTAGTGTATCACCTCTGAAAATTCAATTAGATGACTCGAAAAAAAAATCAAGCATCTTCACCATTCACTTGTTAGCAAACATTATTTAATCCATTCAACTTTAGCTATCAATTTACATAGTTCTTATTACCTATACCAGTGGGATGTAATACAAGGGGTTGGGCTGAGGGTCTTGTCTTGTTTGTCTGTGTTTTGTTCTAAACAAAGAATTTCACTTTCTGCAATTGCCAGAGGCTATGGCAAAAACATCTCTTTCAAGAAGACAAAATGGGAAAGAATTCTTTTCTATTTGCTCTGCCTTACAACAGCTAAGTTATATCCAGGACAAGCAGAGAAACTATAGAATCTTCCCAACTGATTTCTCAAAGACATGGGGAAAAGATTGAAAATAGTCATGATTATCAGAGAAACACCTCCATTACAGACCCTTGGAGGGCTCTAACTCCTAATTATGATGCTGGCAGCATGAGTCAGTTCTGGGTTGCTGAGAAACAACCTTCTTCCTTTCCTGTGTTGTTTCCCTCGTTAGGAACACACTGGCTTCACAAAGCAAGTGCTAACTGACCTGGAAAACTCACTTCTTGTGTAGGGAATTCAAAGTCTGACTTGCTCACTGGGGCCAAATTTCACCCTTCAGCTACAGTGTACCGGTGCTGAAACAGCAACAGTCCTCTTTCCTTCCTCTGTGCAGTTTCCTTTATCTCAATCCTGCTCTTTTTATTTTTTAAATACTTTCCATATTGGCATAGTGACTTTGCAGGTCACCAAGGCAGGCACTCAGACTATCTGCACAGGGCTCCAAGCCACGCATACCTTCCCAAAGTGCAGAAAAATTCAAAAGCCTTTCTAAGGACAGCCACAGCTTCCTGACTTGGGAGGACAGGCCTGGTCATTCCACAGTTTTCAAAATCCCATTTCATGGCAAATACCTTAGAAACAGATCCCCAAGGTACACTAAGGAAAGGGGCTTTGGTCTCCTGACCCTGAGGAATCCCACCTTAGGCTTTTGTGAAACCTCATCCCAGTGGCATCCTAAGAAGCCAGGGAGCTTGTTTCTGACACATAACACAACAGACACATTTAATATGAATACGAAGACAAATACGGGAGAGAAGAGTATAATAAACCCAGGTGACACATGGAAGCAGACTTGGTATGTGACTTAATGAATAGCACTAAGACAGCCACTTTGGCATAGGAAGGAAAATATGACTGAGAAATGTGCAGGTATGAAGCAAGCAGAAGAACAATTGGAGACAGAGTTAGGACCACGAAATTAAAGAAGAGAGACAATAGTACAAAACCTTTCTGGCCTATAGTAAATCAAGTACAGTTAGATCAAAAACAGAATAAAAGGATTTTATGGTCAAAGAGGGAGGTGCGAACACAGTAAAAGAAAGAAAAAACAGTTTTACCATGTGGAAAGGCATTTCTCTCTGAAGACTTTCATCTTTCAAAAAAGCTAGGTGTGGTACACTGGACTATGTTTTGCATGATAGGAAGAAACTAGAAAGAATGGCTTGTAAAAAATCCCAAAATACAGGAAAACATGAGCAAGTTAAAACAGAAGATGCATTATTTCAGAAGCCAAAAGTTGTGCTTGCTTTGTATTTTGAGATATGTAGCATATAAGGCAAGGGCTTTCATACATTCCACAAATTATGCAGACCTGGGGTTTTTTTCAGGCTGTTGGGAAAATGCTGTTTCTACAGGAAAATAATATTTGATTTTCAAAAATCAGTGTTCAATACAAACCCTATTGTACAATTTGCGAGCACAGTTTCAGTAAGAGGAGAGTGTTTAGGAAAAGGATGATTGATATTTTAATCTAACAATTCTCTTCATTATTTAATTCTGGACTTTAAATAAGATTGAAAAGTAGATCCTGATGCTCTGACTAAATTCAAGGACAGGTAATTAGTCTACTTTGTGGTAAAAACCTGAATGCTAAGGAATAAGTTATTTTCTAGTACTTCTAAACACTAATCAGCACTTGAATATCGGTGCTAAGTGAAGGTGGTTTCATACATACAGCTGCTTTTCAAGTTGTTTCAGCAACTTCAGGCAAAATTTCCACTGAATTCATTGAGGTTTCTGAGTTCAAAAGTTACAGACAATGCTCCATTCTCTATTTGCAGACGATTCAGCTTTTTTTTTATAAAATGAAATTAAAATTTCAGATTTTTTAAAAAAAATACAGACAGTATTATTCTTGGAGAACTCAAACATTAATCACATTTGTTTTCTACAGCATTTCAATGCTGTTACAGACTCAAGGTATCAGCCATCTCCTCCAAGATGCTCCTGCTGAGATTTCAACTGCTGAAAATAACTGCAATTTTTTTCATACTCAGATCCTTTAAGAGCTCAGTCCTATCACCAAGTCTTTATCTTACTGGGCTGTAGAACTGCATTTCTAAGGGAAATGAAAGTGGCTACTCTCTATTCACTTACTGTTGGGAAGTGTGGCACAACAGTTTGCACCGATATGGCTTATTTTCCTACCTCAAAACAAGGGGGGCTTCTTCCCTATTGCCTATTGGAAACAGTTGCTAGCCCATCCCATCCATCACAAGGCATTGTCAGAAAAAGAAGTGATTGCCTCAGGTGAAAATCATGCCTAGAAATTCACTGAATATGGAATCACTGGGCAGTGCTAAAACACAATCCCCACCCCTGCTAAGTTTCCAAACAGAGGCATAGTCTTTAGGCCCAAAGTGGTTATTTTTCCCTCACCCATCCCTATTTGAGTTAGTGCACAAGGAGAAATACTATGGCATCAAATGGATTGTCTGAACAACTGGATTGTGAAGCTGTAATCAAGGTCTTTTTAAAAAGACTGCACTCTCATATCTTGTGATGGTGAAGTGCAAAAGTAACAAGGTTTAAGATAAGCTTCTTTTTTTCGTTACAGTTACTGTGAATATTATGCTCAGAATTATTTTCAGACTATCATGTCAAAGATGCACTAAAGATATGCGACTCCTTCCCACTCCTTTAAAAAAAGATGGAAGGGGAGAAAGAAGCTGAACTACAACAGTTTATGAGAATAACATATCTAATACTCAAAAAAAATCACAAAGACAAGAGATACATACTTAAAATAACCTTTTCAGTTTAGTACAGATACACTTTTTCATTTCCAAATTTAAGCAGGTATCCCACCTACAGATTTTATGACAAGTGCTGTCATGTTGAGAAGTCCTTGGCTCTCTAGAAATGTACGTGCTCAGCATCTCATAAAAATAGTTCTTGGTTGTTCTTGCTGAAAGAATTATTTGTTTCAGACTATAATTTCTTCTTTCCATGAATCCAGACTCAGTTCTGCTTCGGTTAAATTTTAATGTGTGAGAAAACCTCCTGACTTATACAGCACGATATAATTCTGCTGACAAGATTCACTTGCCAAGGTAAAATATGCAATGGTGAGGGAATGAATAAACGAGCATACAAAAGGCTGGTAATATCATCTAATCATCTATTAAAGCTGTCCTACACGTCTCTTAAAATGTTGAAATTGCTTAGAAATCTGCCAAAAACTGTTGGGTTAAATGTACTCGCACAAAAGGTGTTGGTCCTAGGCTGAACTTTCCTGAAGACTTCACCAAAACGGTAAGGACTGCAGTGATCAGGCATTTTTCTGCACTTTCTGTTTTGAACCGTTACGAGCCAAGTTGGAGGTTTAGAGGTCCTATATTTTGAAACACTACCTTTTAGGGAGAAGGAAATTTTGTATTTCATATGAAGGTTCCACAAGAAATGGAGAGGAACAGATTTGGATGAAGAGCAAAGAAGGATTTACCCCCTGGAAAGGCCAACTAAAGAACTCAAGGGGAAGGTGATTCGAGAACTCTCTGGTCCTAACAAAAGGACATGAACTGACAAACCAAGGCAGTAGGTACTGGAACGGGGAAAGAATCTGGAGGGAATGTGAGAGTTGGTGTGTAGGCAGAGACACAGATTGTACATAGAACTGAAGGAGGACAGATACTATTTTACACTGCTGAGTAATCCTGGAATCACTTGTCCACAGAGGTACCTTTCTCGGCTGTACAATCAATTTAGACATATGGATAAAATGTGACAAGTCTAAGAACAAGACAGAAGGGTGACTTTCTACATGCTTGGACTGTCTGAGTTAAGAAGCAAAGTATTCAACCTGTTGCAAACTCCTACAAGCTCTTCTAGGCTACTTTGGTGAAAATTATTATCTCATGTTTCCCAGAAAGCTCTCAGCTCACAAGCTGAAGAGGATAAGAGAAAAAAAAAAAAAAAAAGAAAAAAAGTAATTTAAGAAAATAAACAGAACCATTTACCTGAAGAAGAAATACTTTCTTCCTGGAAACAAAAGGCAAAGTCTAAAGGCTGTCTTCTCTCTTTGAACAGGAAGAGTTTCTTTATTATATTTATTATATCACTGAAATAAAAATTAAACACTCACAAAAGTCTTAGAGTTACTTACATGGACAAACAAATCATATTAGATAGAGACTTTGCTGTGATCTAATACCAAATGATTTATTGATTAGGGATTCCTTATATCTCTTCTATATATATATTCAGAATTGGACAAATGGGGAAAAAAAGTGAATTGGGACTATAGTAGAAAAAGTGTGGGGTTTATGTGTGGATTAGCAGTCTGAACTCGAATAGCACAAACTTTATTATTATGCAAACCAACACTTTTTCCTCTCAAGTACAACCCCTAAATACAGGGCCTTCAGTGAGTAAAAATTTTGTAAAGGAACCTAGTAGTACACTAACCTTGTGTTAATATCTATTTTCCCCCCCTGAAATCTTCATTTTTACTTATTAAAAGAAATAAATTTAGCTTGTATCATCTTGTATTTTCACATTTAAGATTCACTGTAAGAATATATTAAAGACACAAAGTAACAAAGTATTTCTCTTGTCTACCTTTTTCTGTCAGTCACATATTGGTGGACTCACCAGCTCTAGTTCTCTGGAGATATCTACTTCTTTCCATTCATTACAGAGGGAAGCTAGACAGCTAGCTTAAGCTAGGCATCAAACTTTTACACACAAAGACTCCGTAACATAATTCTAGGTCTCTTTCATTCAGTTTTATACTATCTAAGTGTTTCTAAGCCCTTCCTGAAGCAAACACATACCAAAAGTCACTCAGTTCTCAGATATTCCTAAGAGCAGCTGGTACAGTTCTGCACTTTTGACTTACATACCACTACAGACCATCTACACACCCAAAAAACTTTATATCCTGCATTACCTTGTTCCAAGAAGAAAATAGGAACATTATTGAGGTGAATTGAATTTTGCGCTGATGAACCAAAGTCTGATTTTACTGTTTCTTCGCTTACACATATTTAAACTTTTAAATGTAGGTTGAAAGAATGAAGGCTTAAGTTTACATGGGAACAGAGTTAAATAGTCCATGAAATTCAATACTTCATAAAAATCTATGTTACAAATTAACCTCTAAAAGCTAGTAAATCAAGCCTCTAAGACATTAGAGTTGACCCTTCCCCCAACACATACCCCTCTCTATTGCTATTAATCTTTAACTCAGTACACCTCTGAAAAGATTCATCTAGACCCTTGAGGAAGCTGGAGACAATGTACAATGACATTCAAATCAAACTGACTCTCACATGGAATTGTTAACATCAAGCCAAAGTCTTCTAATTTGAACTTAAAAAAAACCAACAAAAACAACAAAAAAAGACTTCTAACTTTACTGGTTTTTTAATCTTCTCTTCAGTCATTTTCTTTGAAACAATTCAAACTAGCAACTGGCTGCCAAGTTTAGCTGGATTTCCTTCAATTTTATATGCCTCTGCATTTAAGCAAAAAAGTACTATGGAAAAATGAGTAATTCATGTTGTAATTGTTCGTTGGACTTTCAGAGAATTACAGAAGCAGCATCACCACATATGCTTTTATGTAACCAAAGATAAATTATGACATACCTGGAGCAGGTTAAAAAAATGCAATGAGAACTCATTGGGAAGATTTATAATCAAGATTTTGTCTTGAATTGTTGCTCACATTTGTCTCCTAGATATTCACCCTTTTTCCCCTTCCCCCACATAGAAGAACATATTTACCTTTAGAAAACAAGGAACACTTCAGAGCAGCATTATTGGCTGTGCTTTTGTCATACAATAAGAGCATGCTCCACTGTATAAGCAAATATTATCTCAAAGCAAACATCTCACACAAATGTACTGACTGTATTTCACTTCTGCTTTATGAACCTGCATCATGTTCCAAGCATGGAGGCCCATTTGCTGCCTCCTCTTCAAGGATTATGGTGCCATCAGGGCCAGAATTAGCACTTACCACCCCTAACCTGCCACTAGCCCTTCTTGTATACAAAAAATCAAAAGTGGACAAGAATGCTACAGGGAGCAAATCTATCACATGAACATTCCACTTTAACATATTTGGCTTAGTTTGTATCAAAAAAATACCATATTTCAAGAAACAGAAGGTATTTCAGTTCTGAACTTAATTTCCAGTTTTTTAGGAAATGCCTTATTCTGTCACCTTATCCACTGCTTTTTAGTAACCCCAAAAGCACCACCCTGAAGACCAAGTGAGAACACACATACCAATTCCCATTTCCGTACATAATGTGATGGTTTTTCTTAAATAACCTTATAAATCCAGATGGTGTCTGATCCTCTTGGTACCACTGTCACTTGCATGAAACATACACCTGCAAAATACTTGACTTCACCAGCACAACCACCTGCAGGAATCTCTTCCTAGCAGCTCTCTTTCCTACTCACCTCTCTCATCAGAACAGTGGTATCTACAGCAAGAACAGATGTCCCAGGCCTACAAAAAGCAGGAAGGGAATGAATGTGTATAATTACAGTTAGACTCGATCTTAAGTGTCTTTTCCAACCTAAATGATTCTATGATTACTCTACACCATCCCTACGATGTTGACTGTGACTGTTCTGAGCAAGGTTGAAGAAGAGTGCTGCAAGCACTCAAGGTTCCCCCTAACCTACTGGTACCATGCTTACCAGACTGATGGCAGCACCTGAAATTTTTCAAACATCTCCACAGAAAATAAAACCTTGGTGACAGAGTTTTATTCAACCCACGGAGAATGCTGCAAAGATTACAACATGAATATACGGTTTCTGTTATAAAGAATATCCAAGAAAACCTGCTTTGCTTTCCCTGCCCCCCAAACAGAGTGGGAGAAAAGTTATTTTTAAATAGATCTCTAAAATTGGAGTCTCATGGCAAGAGGCTCTAAAGGTCCACAAATAAAACTGCTAATTTTGATCACTCTGGTAATACAAATTGTTTACAGCATTTTTTATCAGTGTTCATTTGTAAGTTGTTAGGGTTGAAGAAATAGCACAGAGAATGTGTTAATATTTGTCTAAAAAATAAAACAAATAACTTAGGTTAGAATTACCTATTAGAACTTTCACTAGTTTATGTGAAAACTTTCTTAGTTTTCTTTTTAAAACCATTCGCACAGAAATGTGTGATGTCCCTGTGATTACTATGATCACATGAAAAGCCACAACCATGACAAGTCTGTGAGGTGTAAGGAAAATCAGATGAAATGTATTAGACTTAGGCTTAAAGATCAGTTCTTATCATGAATCATATAAGTTTTTAAGAATTCTCCAAGGAGTCAGGTAGATAGGGTCATTTATTTCAACTGGGAAATACACACAAAGTTTTGCATTCATAGGACATCAAAGGATATGGGGAGCTCAAGTCTCAACATGGTATCTCTTTCTGCTTGAGATACTCGATACTCTTATTTCACTGAAGATTGAAATTCAGAGAAACATCAAAAGGGACACCAAATAAATGAATATTTCTGGTGTTGATTGTGCTACAGGAAGAGCGTAACAATATCACCTAGGCAAATTCTGCTCAAGTTTTTCCTGCACAATCCTAACAGTAGCCTGGCTCTCAGAAAGGAAAATTGTCTTTCTACATCAACTCAACAAACACAACACAAAACAAAACGTTCTTGATTTTTCTAGTAATTTTCTATAAAGAACTATTTGTTGCATCTTAAAAAGGCACTAATAATTTTAACAGGAATTAAAATCTGACAGACCAGTCCTTCTGAAGAAGCTCACAGGTTCACTGATGCAGAAATTTTACTTTCCTACTGCCTCTGGATTGTGGTAGCTAAAAATTACTACAGCATGATTTTTACTGGAAGTAGAAAATTTACCTTTTTCTTCTAATTCTCAGGAATTATACAGTTACACCAGAAAGCACTTAAATAGTAAGATTCATTGCAAGTAATTTATGCATTCTGTAGAAGCACGAAATATAGTTCAACACAATGTTAATTTTGCGTAATTATAATCTTGGTTGTTCAAGGAACTCTGACAATTTCTATCATCTTTAAATAGCATGGCTCCTTGGTAAGTATCAAGTCCTAACTGATCTGTTCTTTTTACAGAAATAATTACCTTACAATTTGTACAAATACACAATAATATAAATAAGGAAAAACTGCTGTATTTCAATCTAACATACACCTTACCCAGGGGATATAATTGTGCTTTATTTTTTGGCACAATAAACTCTTTGAAAGATTCATCAAATAAATATGAGATAGAGCCATCCTCTTTCTCTCAAAAGGCAGCCTTTCCTAATCTTCTACTATACAAAATCAAAGCAGGATCTACTCTGACACAGGATAATCACTGATTGAATCTCTACTTACATATATGCAAAGTTTATGTCAGCAGACTCAAATTCTGGCAACAACCTGTCAAACTCAACAATGTGGCAGTCAGCAAGGACAAATATTGAAATTCAACAGCAACCAGAATGAAGAAAGATAAACAATACTGAAACTAGTGACACGTCTGTTGCCAGTTACACTGCAAATATAGAACACTATGTATGAATTGTCCCAAGTCTGAAAACATGAGTGAGTCCTCTACTTTGGGTTTACCTTCCTGTGACAGATTTACCATTGGAACCGTGAGCGCTCATACCAACGGGGTCTGACTACAACTTCTGATGCACGTGCAGCAGACCTGCAGAGCACAGGGGGTCAGACAGCATTTCTAAGCATATGTGTGAAGGAAAGCTTACTCCAACATACCAAATGGGGGAAGAGTGGCAAACAGATTGATGGCACAGCTGTCACTTTGAATAAGCAGTGAATGAATAAGCTCTGAAGGCTGAGTTAAGAGACACATGTACATAAGGTTAGAGGACGTTATCATTCTATATGACAGGGACATGAGACAAGTAGGGACAGAATCATAACTGCCAAAGACAGCACCATAGACAGGATGAACTTTGCTACCAGGTAATTATACTCTGCAGAAGCATCACCACCTGAGATCATTAACACAGCAAGAGGCAGAGCTCAAACACACAGTGTGCATAAGCAACTCATCCAGCCAAGTAACTGCCAGAGTTTGAATGAAGAGCAGCTGAACAAATATTTAGAAGATAAAAAACACTAGTCACCGGGGGGAAAAAAAAAGTGAATTGCCACAGACAGCTATTGAAGGACACATCCTCTGCAGTTAATCCTCTAGGACAGTCTCTCTTTAGCTTATGATTCTGTAGTGCAAAGTACAATGGCATCCTAGCCAGTATGCACAATAAAACAGGACACTGCAAAAGGAGTAATAAGGTAGAATTATTACTCAGGGACACTTTTCAAGGAGATCTCTCTGACAAGCCAGTAAAAAGAGTAAGACAATGGCATTAAAAAGACAGATGCTCATTTTCCCATAAATAGACTTAAAATGTTTTAGGAAAATTGAGGATTCTTTCCCAAAAAGTATTTAGAAGACCATGCCATCCCCTAGAAAATAGAGAAGGGAAGAAGTTTAACAACAGTAAGATTTCAGAAGAATTTAACCAGTTATTTAACCAGTTGTAAATTATTCATGAGATACAACATGGAAGCCCATTATTGATTGAGGTCATAGGTAGCTAAAAGAATGTTTCATTCCCTTTTCAGAGGGAGTATTTGAAGTTTAATGCAACAGAGAACAACTGGGGCTTTTATAAAACTTTTGAAGGACACAGATAATCTTCATTCCCATTTTTCCACACACATATACTTTGCTAGCAGTACCAACCATTGCTCGGAGCACTCTTTTGTGGGCAAAGCTAACATATGATTTTTTTTTTTTTTTGCAATCCAGACTTCTTCTATTTAGGTAGATAGAACTTAGACACATTTGGAAGCAAAAGGCAAAACCAGCTTTGGGTAGAGCAGGGGATTACTCACATCTCTACAGACTAGAGCTCCATAACAGCTGCTCCTCTCTCCTACATGATGTTATTTTGTTCCAGGCAAGAGGAGATAGAAAACCCCCTGCACTTTCTCCTAGACATCCCCAGTCAAGAAAAGGAAACCAAAAAACAGAGAACCATTCCCTCTTCTCTGTCACCATTCTCACAGAAGGCCCATGGTCTCTACACACACACAATTGCTGTAGCTCCTCACAAAAAGCATTTCTGGAGCCCTTTCAGCATAGTTGGCCCTAGCAGCTGAGCTCTGCCTTTTCTAACAGCTGCTTCTAAAGCTGCACAGCTACAGTTGGAAAAATAATTAGGCTAAACCATATTACCATGAAGTAAAGGGAAGCCCCGTAATAATCCAAAAGGCACCTGAAAGACAACACAGTCATTGGACACCACCAGAATGGCTTCATGAGAGGAAAGTCCTGCTTATCAAACCTGATTTCTCTTTATGATAAGGTAACTCACTTGATGAAGGGAAGCCAGTTGATGTAATGTTTTTTGATTTCAGTAAAGGTTTTGACAGTGTCTCTCACAGGATCCTTATGGACAAAATGTCCAGCACACAGCTCGATAAACACATCATGTGGTGTGTGAGCAATTGGCTCATGGGTTAAGCACAGAGGGTAATAGTGAACAGGGTTACATCAGACTGGTGACCTGTCACTAGCAGGGTTCCACAGGGCTCCATCTTAGGCCTTGTGCTCTTCAAAATCTTCATAAATTACTTGGACGCAGGACTGGAGGGCATACTAAGCAAGTTTGCAGATGATACAAAACTGGGAGGAGCTGTTGACTCCCTGGAAGGCAGGGAGGCCCTGCAGTGAGACCTCAAAAAATCAGAGGACTGGGCAATCTCCCTTAACAAGGGAAAGTGCTGGATTCTGCACCTGGGATGGGGCAACCCTGGATGTACCTCCAGAAAGGGGAATGAGATGCTGGAAAGCAGTGCCACAGAAAGGGATCTGGGGGTCCCGGTCAATGGCAAGTTGAATATGAGTCAGCAGTGCCCTGGCAGCCAGGAGGGCCAACCGTGTCCTGGGGGGCATCAGACACAGCATCACCAGTCAGGTGAGGGAGGGGATTGTCCCGCCCTGCTCTGCACTGGGGCAGCTCTACCTTGAATACTGTGTGGAAATTTGGGCACTACAATGTAAGAAAGATATTAAACTGTTAGAAAGTGTCCAAAAGAAGGCAAAAAATAGTGAAGGGCCTTGAGGAGAAGCCGTATGAGGAACGACTGAGGTCACTTGGTCTGGAGAAGAGGAGACTGAGGGGAGACCTCACCGCAGTCTATAACTTCCTCACAAGGGGAAGAGGTGAGGCAAGCACTGATCTTTTCTCTGTGGTGACCAGTGACAGGACCCGAGGGAATGGCCTGAAGTTGTGTCAGGGGAAGTTTAGGTTGAAAGTAAGTGCGACAATGTCATCAGGATTATAGACAGAAGAAACAGCAAGATGTTTACTCTGAGAAGGAAAGGCAGCTCTTCATAAAGCATTTTTTGGTCATACAGTATAAAAGAAACTAAGATATTAACTTCTCTGATCAACTGATCAGTTTGTCCTTGAAGACAAAGGCAGGAAACTGCATCACGGATTTTACTGAGTAATTTTATAAGCCTTTTAGTGCTATGTAAGTTAATTTCTCCATCTGCAGTAGAGACTTGGAACCCCTTTTTCTATCTATTACAAATAAAGCACCACCACATCCTTCAAAATCCATTTGACGCCTAAAAGCATAGGAAAAAGAGGGGATGAGGATATTACCTATGGTTTATATCAGCCAACTCTGCGAGATTAGTTTGGGATTACATTTGTAATTAGAGCTACTTGTTCTTATCTCAGTGAGTAACTGCCAACATGAATACAGCCAGAGAACAGCAAAGCCTGATATGCAACAACTCTGCAGCATATTTAGACTGTTGTACCATCTGAAGGTAAGGGCAATCAATATCTGACAATAACACTTAGGAGTGATGCTCAGGGTAATATTC
Organism: Lepidothrix coronata; assembly: GCF_001604755.1. NCBI lineage: Eukaryota > Metazoa > Chordata > Aves > Passeriformes > Pipridae > Lepidothrix > Lepidothrix coronata. Next base: position 633,147 of record NW_016690196.1, read on the forward strand.
ATTCCCTGGTGTCTTGAATTTTTGCTGCAGTCCTTCATCTTGCAGGGGCAATAACAGCATCTCTATTAGAGTCAGCCACCTTTATCCAAAAACTTGCAAAAGTGCTTGAGAGCTCTAGTCCTCTAGCAAGTCTCCAGACAGAATTCTCAACAGTTACTCAATGTAATTGCACAAACCACTTCTGTTTTGGCTTGGGGTTGGTTTTTTGGGTTGGGTTGGTTTTTTGGGCATTTTTTTGGCTAAGTAAAAAAAAACTTCCACAGTGGTTTGGATTAACCATCAATTAAGAGCTGGCTTTTCCCCCTGTCATTCTCCTTCCTTCAGAGTTTACAAAACTATGCTCCAGAGTCCCTCCAGGGATGAAGAAAACATGCTGCAACCCTTCCAAATGCAGGGTTCAACATCACAGGTAAACAACCCAATAATCACTCTGAAGGACTTGGTACATTTTCTAGCAGTTGTGTAAACCAACCCTTTGTAGCATCTCCAACCATTTTTTCCTAGCTGAAACTTTTAAGAAATGGTATACGAACTTGCTAATAATAAGGTATGTTTTCTAGCAAACATATATGCTCAATCTTATTGCGCATTCTAGTTACACTAAAGCACAACATACCAAACAACACACAGAAGTCCATTATGGCTATACAGTTATTTATATTGACCAAACTTGCAATAGCAAATAAATCCCATTCCACTATTTCTCCACAGAACCTATGGTTTAGAAGAGAGAATTACACTACTTCGTGATTTGCCTTTCATATCTGTCATTCCTGTGTCTTCCATTAAGGTGTTTTATTTACCATGTGTTGGCATAATGCTAGTTCTTATTTTAGTTCTCTTAGCCAGGAAACCTAGAGAAGAGAGCACAGAATGGAAAGACACTCAAGTGGCTAGAAATGGAGCTGTGGCAAGCCCTCTGCTAGAAAATATAAGGCTCATTAAACGGAATTGTTTCTTTTTACTTCGGGCACAGAACGTATATAAAACTTGTGGTTTTCTCTTCATATCTACTGCAATAGCCCAATATTGAACAATATTCAGAGATTAAATTCCCACCAACTTTATGAAGATATACATTTGAATAAAAATGGAATTTTCCAGCAGAAGCAGCAGCACATAGTCTTAACCAGAAAATAAAGTCCAGGGAAGGGGATGGGAAAGACTAAGAGAAGCTGTGACTGATTCTTCCCCAGGGAACGGTTTGATCAAAACTCTTACATTCCTGGATCATGTGGAACAGAACTGTTACCCAAGCTAGAAGAGGCCAAGTTTCCATAGTTTAGCTATCCATGAAAGTGGTTCGTATTCCAGTTCCAGCTTGTCTTGTTTCAAGGGATGATGATAAACTTCTGGCCTCAACTACAGCCTCTGTAACTTGAGTTACAGCTGAGAATTCTGCACTTAAAGAACTTATTACTTCAGCCACTGAACCAAAGTAATTCAGACCTATTTTAAACAAATTATTGATGAGTGTACCTCTTGTGCCTTTCCATGTCTATGTACCATCCATTCTAAAAAGTAGTGTTCAGAAATAAACAAGCTCAGTAGCAGAGGCTGATGTGATTTTCTTTCTATACTTGATGTCTACTTGTCAATCTGAAAAACAAGACTAGAGGGTCAGAACACAGTTTTGTGTCTCATTCACGTATCTCAGTATGATCTAATTGGGTATTAGTGAGGTGTCACTGATGTAGAAGGTGGTGGTCTAACTTCAGCTGAGAAAATATATTTCCCTCCCCACCACCATGCTAACTATAGGCTGTCCTTTACATTTGATAAAAGAAAAATTTTGTGAGACTGCAACGGTAACATTTCAAGTTTTGCCTCTTTTCCTCTTCCAAAGAATTGAAAAAAAAAAATCAAGTGGTTATAAATTAAAAATTCACAAAATGTTTCCCTTAATCACTTAAAAATAAGTATTGTGATTGAATGCTGTTTAGGACACTTATGGCTGGCTGCACTGATGGGTAATGGGTCTTAAGCCACGGGCATCTCAGATGTTCACTTGCAAAATCTAACCTCCTTACTCATATAAAGGGTCACAAATGTTCTTGCTTGAACAGAGGACGGATTCCATACATTTCACGTTCTCAAGCTCTGCTACCCCACATTTCAGACAGAAAAAGAGGTATCAAAAGAGATTCAAACAATGTGGGCACTCAGAAAGACACAGCTATTAGTCCTTAAGTATGATCATCATACATATATGTAACAAATTTATATATTGTAAATAGGTATTATATGTACAGCTTTAATATATGAGTATGTACATACATGTCTATAAAATCCTCTAACAGAGTTCTCAGTACCTATTGTTTCACTTAGATATTCAAAAGCTGACAAGAAATTATGCCTCACACAATTAGATTTAGCCTTTTACAGATGCTTTCTGGATGCGTTGTTGGGGTCTGCACAATGGTCAGAAACTACCAGTCTGGTGCCAGGAATCCTCCATCTCCTAAATCCATAATTTTTCATTTGGCTCCAGTTTCTCTTCTGCCTGGGCTCCCATCAGTTCTGTCTCTGTATTCTTTTGTTAGCAGAAGTAAATAGGGGGGAAAAAAAAAGTAGAGGAAATTTAACTCAGTTCTTGGTTGTATGCTCCTACTTCTGCAATCCTAATCCACTGGGCTGCCTGCACCACTAGCTAGAGATACAGCAGTAATGTCAAAAGAGGGAACGCACCTCTGTTTGGTATTTCAAGTCAGGCAGTGAGAGAGCTGGACACTGCCCAACTTAGATGCAGGTAACTCCTTTTTACCATATCACATTTCAGATTCACCACAGCCTTAAAGCAAAACAGGCTACATTTTTTGGAATCCCCCCTGGTCAGCATCATACTTCAGGGGTTTGCCGCCACATGTATTATCTCAGACACAAGACTTTCTTTTCTTTTTAACAGGTTTCTCTACAGACTAATTTTTATCCAACACTTATTTTCCCTGAAGGGCTAGAACTTTACCTAATACACTGACATACAATCAGCATAACCACTGCAAGCACAACTCTGACAACACCACTTAAAAACACATTGTGCAAAATCATTCTCCAATTAGCCATGTTTATAGCATGATTTGTGAATAAGGGTATGGATTTATCAAGCAGTTTTAAGAAATCACATTAACAGAAAAAGCTTAAAGGATTAGTGGTGGCCTTACATTTATAATTGTGATTTTTTTTCTGTGGAGTTCTAAGGTGTTTTTTCATCTTATTTTTGCAAACCCTCCTGTATTGCTCGTTCCAGTATTTAAGCAGAAACGAACACTTCCTTACATAATCTTAACTATAATCCTCTTCTGTTAATTATATCTTAAATTCAACACGTTACAAATATTTGAAAGGCATCAATCATATTTGCAAAAACAATTTATCAAGACCAAAATATCTAACACAAGTGTTAGTCACTTTTTCTACAGAATTTCGTGTGCTGCAAGAAACAGATTGTACTTATCATATCATCAAAAATTTACTGTCAGTTTATAAATATGTTAAGCAGGAGTATTTCTCATGTAAGGAAACATTCTGAGTTCAAAACCCAAGAAAATTAAAAGGGAACTCTAATAAATTACAGCACAGCAGTCTCCCCTTTCAGAAGTCTGAAGACCAAATACCAGCTATTGTCCAATGTCTTCCTTGGTACTTTAAATACTCAGCTTTCCTACCACCTTTTACACAGATAGACTTAGGTCACGGCACACATAAAATAAGACAACTTATTGAAAAATGTATTAATCAAACTGTATCTCATAACAACAAAATCTCAAAGTACAGCTAGCCATTAACAATTAGGTAGAAGAGATTTGCATGAGAAGGGCCTCATCCTGAGATCTTGGTAGAATGACCTAAAATACAGAACATAAAATACACCAGCTCCAACTGCCTTCCTCCTATGAAGCTTCTTACTACTCTTTCTTCCCTAACTTTTCAGACATTCAATCTCATTCAGCCTCCCAGGCTACCTGAATCTTAGTAAGGTTCTCACCACTGCAACCCAACACCTGCTCTTTCTTTCCTTGCACTGCTACCAATCACCACGTCTCCCTTCTGTTACTTCAAAGCACTGCCCCCAGAATCATCTTCTAATTCATTGTCGACCTTCTCTAGCCTCCTTATTCTTCTCCAAGTTCTCAAATTTAATCTGCTAGTCCCTCCAATATTTAGCCTTACTGTATCCATCAGATCTAGTTTTCAGCCATATGCTCACCTTTGTTAATGATTACAGCCTCGGCTTATCCCTCCTCAAAAGGTAACTTTCTACTATAGTGTGGATAGTAAACCCCTGACAGGTAGATGACCAACTGTGATGACTGCTGCTGACTGACCAGGAACCACCTTGGCACTCTTTCCCTCACCAGCTGCCACCCTCCAGTTGTACCTTGGTTTTCAGATGATTATAATTTCCATTAGGCCTTAGAGTGCTTTGCATAACAAGGCCCCAGATTCATTGTCCTTTTGATGCTACTACAGCTGTGTAAATCTTAAGTAATGACAGGGCATATGAGGTGGTTTCTGGAACATATGTCCCAGTGCTGCTGAAGTAGTCTCTAGTACCAGAAGATGGTGTGAGAAATTAATAGTTGAGATGAGACGTATAATCCCCCGTCACGAGGATGTAACAGAAGCACAGCAAGATGTGACCCCAGTTTATAAGATGGTACCATCCTTGAGACCACGTAAACAAAATGCCTGGTAAATAATGGGAAAAAAACCTTTATACGCACGTGCATATACATGTATATCTGCATTCCTATTTAGTTTATATTTTATGCACAGTTATGTCTGACTCAACACTTTTCTTCATACTCTTTGTATCTTAATGTGCACCGGAATAAATCAGCTCCAGTTCCAGAAGTTCTATTAGTTTTATCTCCCAGCATTTTCTAAAAGTGGCTCCTGGTGGGTCATATAAAATAAAAGCAGCTTTTTACAGGAACAACAGATTTATAACTTTAATAAGACTGGCCTCCTTCCTGCATTAAAGTCTACAGTACACAACAAATCAGATTAAGCAAGCTGGTATCAAATCTGAAGCCAAATGCATTTTTGAGCCAAACCTTAATTTTCTGAAGCAGTTCAAGCTTATTTTGAAGATGCTAAATTATTGATAAAGAAAATCAACTCTTTTTCCAGCTCAAGCAATGTCATATACAGCATATGCAAAAACAGCTAAGGTAGATTTGCTGTTTTATTAACTTCACAACCCTTTAGAATTAAATTACCTACTTATTCCTGTTTAGAACACAGATAAACAGTCACTACCAACAGCTTAACAACTTTTAACTTCAGATAAAATGTTTGTCTGAAAGCAGACGGTCAGAAACAGACAGAAAACCATGAGACACCTGCAGAATCTTAAGTTTATTTATTAAACTAGTATTATTTCACCAATATCATTAAACTCAGACACTTCAGCAAATAAACTTTAATGCATTCTGTTCTGACCATAAACAGTTTTCTCAAAGGAGCTGAAATAATAAAACATATTCCATCCAAAGAGGCAACTGAAGAACAGCAAACAATCCTGAAAGAAAGTAGGCAGGATGGCAAGAACAGTTCTTTGTGCACAGTGACCTCCCCTAAACAAAAAATGGATGAGTATCTACATATATCCTTTTCCTTAGACTTGCTCCATAGCATATCAACTATTTTCAGTCCCTGTGATTTTGTTCAGCATCTATCTCCTAGAATTTCCAGAGAAAAATCTTAGGCAAAACAATGGATATTATGATGTAACCTTTCTTAAAAGTATCCCAACCATTGTAGTACAAGATACATAAAAGAAGAAAATAAAATTATGTTACCAATCTTTCCTGTTCTAGAGTAGAACAGGAATTACACAGAATTGAGTAAGCAATTATTTACAAAGAAGCAACACCTACCCTCACAGATATATATATATATATATATATCGCAAAAATACCATAACTATCCATTTTAGGACTTAATGATATCATAAGGTGACTTAATGGTATCATATGGCGACTTAATGGAGAACTCTCTTGAGCTTTCCTGTTGAAGATGTCCAGTTTAGCATAAAATACACAACTATCTGACAGAGGAAAAACTCACTCTCCAGGTTAGTTAATCACTATGCTTCTCCCAGCAGACACCTTGGACGATATACCCCATTGTACTTTTATACACAGTAAAACAGCCTGAACAAAGAGCTGCGTGCACACAAACAAATATCTTTTGCCCCCTGAATATCCTATCAGTTAGGACACCCTCCAAGACTTCTCTGCCAAATGCAAAAAATCCATTCCCAGTTCTCTGATGAGTGTCCTCAGAACTCAGAAAAAGCAGATTTTTTTTCTGTTAGCGATGACAGCCAGCAATGCTGCAACTTCCAAAATGTTCCCAAATGAAACCACTGAGCGAAAAAAAATGCAGTTGCAAATAACTACTAAACAAGTAAATGCATATTTTTATGAATACACAGTCTTTTAAAAAAATCCCTATTCAGTTCTAATATGAAATCCATAATAATGGTAAGTTACAAACACCTGCTTTTCAGTCAGCCACAATCGAATGTGAGATAGCACGTATCCAGACAAGAAAACTATTTGAAAAACATACAAAATAGCCCCTCATAATAGAGTGGAAATAATCCCTTCTGTTGTAAATAACTTTAAAAGCTCTGATGTGCACGTTACTGTTTCTTACCTAATTAAACCAGAAATCTGCCGTGGAAGCAAGCTCACCTAAGCGCTCCAGAAAGAGCTCATACGCCTGGGCAAAACACAGCCATTTGCAGAAGGCAAATAACAAATGTTATTTTTCCTTCTCCTTCTTACTTAACCACTTATTGCACACGCCGCCTCTCTGCCCAGCGGCTCCCCGGCCCCGGGCGGGTGAGGGGGCAGCGGGGGCAGCAGCACCCACCCCTTGCCGGACTCTCAGCCCTCGGCAGGTCATCGCCGCCCATCGCCACACATGGACCGCCGCCGTGCCCCGGGCACACGGCACCACACGGAACCACACGCCTCCCTGCCCGGGGATCGGAAGGCGCCCGGGGCCGCAGCCCTGCACGGCGGCCGCAGGTCCCCGCAGGTCCCCCGCGCCCCCGCCGGGCCCTCCCGCATCCCCCGAGCGGCCGCGCCCGCGGGACCCGCCCCGGCCCGGGCACGGCTTCGGCGCGCGAATCGCGCAGGCGCGGAGCCGCCTCTTTCGTCCGCGCCTACGCGGGCGGAAGGCGCGCCGAGTGCGGCCCTTCCGCGGCGGGATCGCGGGAGATCCGTGCGCATCCCACACCTTCCCGTGGGGAAGGGATGGCGGGGTTGGGCGCGGCGCTGGCCGCGGGGCTGCTGGTGAGGCTGGCGCTCGTGCTCTACGGGCTGCACCAGGACCGCGCCATGCGAGTGCGCTACACCGACGTCGACTACCGGGTGTTCACGGACGCGGCGCGGCTGGTGAGCGAGGGGCGCTCGCCCTACGGGCGGGCCACCTACCGCTACACGCCGCTCCTCGCCTGGCTCCTGACGCCCAGCGTGTTCCTCGCCGAGCCTTTCGGGAAGCTGCTCTTCGTGGCGGGGGACCTGGCGGCCGCCGCCGTCGCCTACCGGGCCCTGCGGCGCCGAGGGGCCGGGGCCGGGCGCGCCTGCGGGTGCTGCGCCGCTGCCTGGCTCCTCAACCCGCTGCCCATGGCCGTGTCCAGCCGGGGCAACGCCGAGGCGCTGGTGGCGCTGCTGGTGCTCGCCACGCTGTACTGGGTGGAGGCAGGCAGCGTGGGCAAGGCCGCGGTGTGCTACGGGCTGGCCGTGCACATGAAAATCTACCCACTCACCTACGCGCTGCCCATCGCGCTCTACCTGCGGAGCGAGGACGGGGCAGTGGATGCAGGGGGTGACAGAAAGGCGAGGTTTACGTTTCTGGAGCACATCTGGCAGCTGTTTGTAAAGATGCTGAACTGCGATGTGCTGCTTTTTGCGACGGTTGCTGGATCCGTGCTGGCTGCCTTGACGCTGGCGTTTTATCACCTCTATGGCTGGGAGTTTTTGGAGCATGCCTACCTTTACCACGTGACCAGGAGGGATATCCGTCATAATTTCTCTCCCTATTTCTACATGTTTTACTTGACAGCAGAGAGCAAATGGAGTTTTGCCCTGGGGCTTGCAGCTTTCTTGCCCCAGCTGCTTTTGCTCCTGGTTGTGTCCGTAGCGTTCTACAGAGACCTTGCCTTCTGTTGTTTCCTACACACTGCTATTTTTGTGAGTTTTAACAAAGTATGCACATCCCAGTACTTTGTTTGGTATCTCTGCCTTTTGCCCCTCATAATGCCTAGTATTAAGATGTCTTGGCGTCGTGGTGTGCTGCTTCTCTTGATATGGTTTGTTGGACAAGGCCTGTGGCTTGCTCCTGCATACTTTCTGGAGTTCAAGGGATATAACACTTTTTTATTTATATGGTTGGCAGGCTTGCTTTTCCTTTTTATTAATAGCTTCATAATTGTTCAGATTATTTCACATTATCAAAAAGAAGCACAAGGTACAAAAAAACTCAAACAATGGTAATAAACAAACCAAAATCCAGAAACAGCCCTTCTGTCCTTGACAAGTCATTACATACCACCAGCACTTTGTTTAACTAAATGTGTGTGCCTTGTACTAAAGCACACTGTATGTAAACATTACTATTTCGGGGTGGTGAGGACACTGCTTGGCCTCAGTTACCCTGAGCAGGCCCAGTCCTGCCCTGAGTAGTGTCTGCAGGTGTACCTGTCTTCCCTGTGGATCTTGAAACTGTGTTGCAACCTTATCTCCAGCGCTGTCTCCAAGCCCTGTGTCCTGCTGCTCCTGACTGGACTCCATGGAAGTATCCTGGACCAGTTCATCATTTTACTGAGTCTGAGACTGTGAGTGGACTCTGTTAACCCATGTCCCCTGACTTGCTTTCACCAGCCATCTCCAAAGACAGTGTGACTGTGCCCCAGTCTGTGACAATATGGCCTGTGCTGGGATCACCCCCAGTTCCTGTTTGTACTCCCTATGGAGCAGCCCCAGCACCCTTATTCTTATTCTCAGTGTTACTTTACTTGTTGAGGACTGTGGCCTCTGTCTGGAATAAGACAAAAGATTATAAAGGAATATTGGAGTTTGACAGTTTTGTACATTCCACTAAGTCAGTGAGGTGTTTTGCAAGGGCTAATAATGAATGAATATAAGGCAATCACTTAATATGTGCACTGGAATTTATTTTTTCTTTTGTTTTCACAGTTACATTTTAGCTATGCAATGTTTGTGGCCTGTACCTGGTCTTTATTCGGAGAAGTAGTAAAAAAGTGGTTATTTCAAACGAGTCATTAACTCTTTGAGACTTTTATTTTAGAATTCAGATATGCCACCCTTTCACTTACTTTTGCATTTGCAGCCCTGTTTGAATTTTTGAATCGATTTGTTACCCTTGCCATGGAGGAAGATTTTTCCATATACCTGTCACGGAGCACAGAGATGTATAAAACAAAAATATTTGTTTCTTTTTGCCATGATCTAGAAAAGAGACCAGTGCCTTAAACTGTGGTTCATTGACAGTTACTGTGAATGTTAACAGTGGAAAATGCTGAGAGTCAAAGTACAGCTAGAATGGTACCTGTGTCCCAAAAGCAGTAGGGTTTATACCAAAACAGTAATTAGAAATGAGTTTCTCAGTAGTTCAGTATCTCTACTACTAAAAAATAAATGAAAAAGTGAAAGGAGTTGAGGAAGTGGAGCAGTTGTCAGAAGAAAAAGAAAGTTTTGAAATAGGAAGCTGTACAACCTGTCAAAACGTGTTTATTCCCAGATGAAACATAAGATGTGGAATTAAGTGTTAGGTGGTAGTGAGGGTTCAGAGCCATTTCCCTTGAGAGTCAATACCCTCAAGAACATCCCACAGGAGTGGGATGTCTGTGTATGCAGCATTTGACGGAGGTGGAAACTGGCTAGGTATTTTTTAATGAAATCTAGTTTAAATAGGCATATGCCAAGTACAGGAATTTTCATATTTGCCTCAGCATTTAGTTACATCCTCAACTTTTAGTTAGTGAAACCCTTAGTGTGTAACGTGGAGCAGAGCTTCAAGGCAAAATAACTTCAACCCAGTGGTGTGAGTGGGAAAGGGTATGGCCAAGTGGATTTGCCTTCCAGGTTCATTTTGACCATGCTGCCTCACTGAATCCTGCTGTCTCTTGAGGCAGCCCTCTTCTCCAGGACTGGAGCAGCTCCTAGCTTTCTCATGTATAGGGTTTTCTTTCCTGGTTGTAGTTCTGCCTTGTGAGGCAGAATTACAGTATTTTCATCCGTGAATTTTTCCCATTGCTTCCCAGCCCCATTGAGGTGGTTATGAGAAAGGAGAGGAACCCCCTAAGCCCCAACAGCCCAGAGCCAAAGGGCATGTTATCAGGAGGTGTGATGAGTTCCTTACACCACTCTGGCCCAACTTGGCCATTCTGATGTATTAGGAGGAAGGATGATTTCCCTGCTCAGAATGCTGGGGAGTGATTCTGCTCTCTTGCTGGAAAGCTTTCCTTTGCTGTCTGCACTCACGCTCACCTTCACATTGTGAAGATCCTGGCAGCCCATTTGTAAGTCCAGAAATTGGATGATGCAATGAGTATTCTTTTAACCGTCTTTGTTTTTCAGACAAGCCTTAACAGATGTGGCACTGATTGCCTTCCCCTGGCTTCACCTGGGATGAAGGAAGAAAAATTTATAGCATCAGCTTGTCTACATCTTCCACTAGAGGTTTATCACTCAAAAAACTGGTGGCATAAGCCACTTGCATATATAGTTTTATATTAATCAACAAAACATTTGTGCGTGCTATGAGTGTGTGAAGAGAAAGAATCCCATGTGCTTTGATTTTCCAAGGTGGAGTTGGACATGCCCAGTTAGCGACTCAGCAAAAGACTGAAAGGCTCTTTTGTGCCGATGCCTCTGTTCACCCCATTCGGATGTGCAGGGAATAGCTCATTTTCTTTTGCAACTATTCTATTGCCTGTTACACATTTTGCTGTTGCAAAAAGCAGATCTTTCTTCCCCCAAAGCAATGTTTTGTTTCTCTTTAACAGACTTACTTATGCTATTTCCACACATTTCTACACCCCTATTTTTCCTCTCCTTTTGGCAACGAAAGCAAATGCAAGCCAAAAGGCATTTCTGACTACAGAAGACGGCATCTTAAGTCACTGTGTTCATGACTGAATTGTAATGGTTTTTAGGTAAGAAGTACTTTCCTTATGACAAATACATTCTTGATTCATTAATAGCCAAATCAGTTTGAGGCCCTCAGAAGGCAAATTCTGCAGCAATGGGAACTGAAGGAAACCTTCCCTTTGCAGGTCAGTACCTGCCCTGCAGCAATGATTTGAGAAAGCCATGCATAAACAAGTTATAAAAAGGCTTTTATACAAACCTAGATTTACAGTCATAATTTTAATAATCCAGGATGAGTCCCTCTTTTTACAGTTGTTTTCTAAATTACCTAAAAATGGTTGGTATTTAGAAATAATTCAAGTGACTCATAAAAAGCTGGATAAGAGAATAAACTGAGAGACAAATAAGAAGAGGTATTTGATAGTTTACATCTTGCAAATTGCTTTAGATAGTTAAATGGAATCAAATAACTTTACTCATTGGAAAAAAACATTAAATCAAAATAATTTTAGTCAAGTACCAAAAAAAAATATAATTCTTGAACAAGTCTTGGTGATTAATTGTAATTCCCTTAAAATTTACCAAATTCATTTTTTTTGAACATTTATTGCTTTTGATGATGCTTCTTTTGCTTAATAATTTGATGTCCGTTTATCTTCTGATAATTGAACTGAAGTGTCTGAATGCTAGTGTTCATTCCCTACCACGGGTTGCAAAATTGTAATGCTAACTTTTTTTTTTAAAAAAGAAGGTTGAAGTTCCCAGTGAAATGTGTCTTATTTGCACAAGTTTTTCGCATTGCACTGAAACCAGCCCTGAAGTGCAAAGTACAAGATGTGAAAGAGGAAGTGAAAAGAAGAATCAAGAAAAGTGACATTTTTGCCTTTCTTTTTACAGTGTAGCCTATAGTCCAAAGGCTCATGACTGGATGTACAGGTGACTTCAGGCACAGCTTCAGCATTTAGGAATGATTTGATTTAAAATTTATAAATGCAATTACTCAAATAACAGGGCAAATAAAAATATAATAATAAATATTTCATTCAGTTTTAGTGTGAGCATACTAAATTACTATCTGACACAATGTACTTTGTCCTTATTAAGTAACTGCCCTGTATGTGTGTTACTTGCATTGTATTGACTCCTGAAATAGTACAGGCAGCAATTATGTGCTCTAAGCTGAGCTCATCAGTTATCGTTTTCAAAGACACTATGAAGCTTTTATATTTAACAGCAAGGGGAAACTCCAACATTTCTCCCAAGGTTTTATAGAGAAAGCAAATGTTAAAAGACAGTAAATTATGAGCAAATGGGTTCCCTTTTTCATCCAAGAAGAATGAGATGTATTTTAAAAGGGCTGCAGAAATACATAGTGAACACAGAAAACCTAAAAAGTGTATTCTTCGTGTATTTGCCAAAGACAGCTGCAGAATGCATGTTGTACTGATAGCAGCATTATGAAATAGGATTACCCTGAATTTAGGACAAATCCTATACTCAGACTGAAACCCAGCCACTCATGCAACCTTCTTGTTTAAGCATATGTTTATGTGCACCATACTCACACACCTAAGCATTTACCTGCACATACAGAAGCAAAACGAAAAGTCCCAGTCAATATACCTTTGAATAACATGATTTTTCAGAGCTAGCCTCTATAAAATAGGTTTCTTAGATATTTCTTCTGTTTAGCCCTCAGAATCTCTACTGACTCTAAAACTTGAATTACATAAATTTTGATGTATATGGAAAGTAAAAGCATATGCTGCGGGAATCTTGAGTGTAATAGACACATTAAAGAACCAACTAATTATATATTTGAAGGTGCACATTCAAACAGTATCCTGATGTTCTTCATTATAACGGTCTGCTCTAGTCACATTCGTGTAGGAGACTTACTTCAGTCTTTATGCATGATGAATGAGGTAGAGACCTATGTTTTGTACTAGTAAAAGTATCAGAAAGAAAAAAATTCTCTTAATGAAGCAGTACCATTGTTTTGTTGTTTGGGTTTTTCAGTTACATTTCTGTAAAGACATTAAGAAATCGATGCAATAAATCCATGCAATTGTGGCGTGCATTTTTAATACCTGGTATGTCTCTCTTTCGTCAATCTGGTAAATACAAAGAAGACCAAAATTTGTCGTTTTTTGATGACGTAAGTCAATAGTATTTTGAGCAAAATTCTTCGTGACTCTCCTTTCTGGTACCTGCTAAGACAGGTATGGGCTTCTGCAGGAACAAGATTGCTTATCAGGAAGCAATCTGTCTTAATGTGTAGATAAAGCTTTATCTGCAGCCTCTTATTCTTAGAGCTTAACTTTAAGACTTTAACGTTCTCTTCAGATAAAACATTTCATGGCTTGCACATAAAGAAATTACACATAAGAGATCCTCCCTATTTTCTTATGGAAACTGATGGAGAAGCAAGCTAGAACATCTGTGGAAGAAACATCTAAAGGAAATGTCTGTATCTGATGATATACAAAGAACTTCAGCCTTGGAAATCAGCTGAAGTGCAGGCAAATCGAACAGTAAGCCCATACTGTGAAACCCCCATTATTTATATGAAGGATGTTCGATCAAATGTGCTTTCCCGTTTTACAAGAGGAAAATGGGATCTTGATAGCAATTGTCAGGCTGCATGAATGTAACTTTGCTCCTTTCACATTATCGTAAGGGGGTCTATAGGGTCTTACAACCTACAGTAGCACTTGTGGAATTGTGCAGGTCTCACTTGCATAAGTTATTAATAGTCAATATTGTTGGTGTACCAAGAGATTATTAGTAAGCAGTTACTCTGAAACTGCTTTTTGAAGGTTAACTCAACTAAAATCTGATTTCTGCTTCACAAGTCAGCAGCTGTGTTAATAGAGATGGTACTATTTTGACAGTAATTTTCCAAGGAGAGCTGCACTCTGTGGCCCATATGCTTCCACTCTGTGCAAAAAGAACATTAATTCAAATCCCCTGGTGATCTGACAGCATTTTTTTAATCCATCCCATGTCCCTCCCACTGATCCAATAGATTGAATCAGCCATGAAGCAGGCTTAGAAAATGAAATGGAAAACAATGTATGATTATCCTTCCCCTATTTTCCACCCTGTATAGTGTGTATATGTTGAATAATTAAGATTACCTTTTGGAACACAGTCCCATTTGAGCTAGGTGTTTGTTAATATAAAGTATTTTACCCAAATGTACTTAAGGGAAAATTGACTGAGTGGGCTACGTGGCCTTTTGTCAAATGATAATAAAGCTACTGATAATTTATGTCAGCTTCAATATTAGCACTATTCTGCCCTATCATTTCGTTACATATATATGACAGGCTAACTAAAAATAGCAATACTTGTAAGTTCTAGCTCCAAGTTTTCCTTAACCAAAGAGTTTGGAGGACACATATAGCCATAAACTGACTAAAAGAGGACAAGTGCTGTATCACAGAGAATTTGTAATCCATTAATAATTATATCTTTCCCACAGCTGGCATCTTCCTGAAGAAAATAGCACCTTTTTTTTTTATATATGCAGTCTGGAAATTCACATGAATAACAAGTACTTCACCTTAAAACTGTCAGATGTATTTGAAAATAGATTTTAATTACCATTAGCACTTCCAAGTTTAGTGCTGGCATCAGCCAGCTTGTTAATTCCAGCAGTACAGGAACTAAGTCATGACCAATTTTCTTTCATGCTCTAATAAACTGGTTGATTAAGTATAAGAAAGTTTGTTGTCCAAAGTGAACCAAATGTTTTTTGTTCACTGGAAAGAAATACTGCATGGCCAAAGCCAAAATTTACATAAGCAGAATGGAGAAAGTGATCAAGAAACAAGGGCAAAAAGTGAGGCTCCAGAGACCTTGACTACTGTCTTGCCTTTGCCACTAATTTATCATTAACAAGTGATTGCAGCTTGCTCAGCTGTTTGCCTCTGCCGCTTGTGATGGCTTGATATAATAAATGACACCTTATTTGTGCCAAGATGTGTCTCCTAATCCATTCCTGTGACTCGCTGCCATGAAGTGATTGCAGTCTTGTTTGAAACAGTTATATGTCTGATTGGCAGTAAACTGTAAACACTTAACTAAAGACATTTTGATTAAAAAATTTTCAAAATACTTTTTTTTTTTGCATATATTTAAACTTTTTTGTGAGATATATTATGTTCTCATGTGCATTCCAGCATTGCATTTTTAGGAGAGGGTGAATTACTGCTCAAGCTAAATGAAGACCTGGAAGCAGATTAACAGAACTCATGGTATAAAGCTAGAAAATTAAGAAAAATCATTTAGAAAAATTATAATTAGCTGATGCCACAATTAAATAAGATTTTATTATTAGCGGTCTGCTTAGATTGTATTGGAAATTCACGTTGAAAATGTATTAGGGAGATGAAATAGCAGACAGCTATTCATCTGCAGCTGTTATAAATAGTTACTTCAGATGTGAGAAATAATGGCTGAAGAACTGTTTCTGTATATTCATAAAACAGGTACTATGAAGTTATCCAAGGGAAAAGTTACTAGTTGTGCAGCCCTATGAAGGCAAATTACAATTCTGCTTTTAGATACAGGTGAAACTGAATTATTTCACTTTGGTCTTTCTCCAAAACTTTTGTTAAAAGATGCACAGACTACCAAGTTGAAATCTGGACCAGATGTGCTATGCCAGAAGCAGTTACAGGGAGCTTTACATTTGCGTCAGCCTTGTAAGCTTGCTGGAGGCCATAGGTGGTGGGAATGCACAGATGCAAACTTCTCTCCAGCATGCCTGGAAGTGACTTTTCCATGGTTCTTAAGGCACCCAGATGTTGCCTTAATCTATACTATAGTAGCTCTATATATCTCTTCATAAATCTATACATATCTTAAAGATATATATATATATGCTACATAATTATATATATTTTCATCTGTAATAGTACAGAAGCAAATCCAGGGACTTCATGCCCAGCCCAACTGGATAAGCATCTGTTAAGAAGGGGCCCCTTTTGGGTTACAGAGTCATGTCAGTCAGGCCTGAGCACTGAAGGTTAGATTTGCCTCCTAGCAAAATGTATGATGATGGCCACAAATATGTTACTTTATAATGTAGAAATCTGATTGCTTTTTAGCAGTGGAAGCAAGCATGACTCTATATGCAAAATGAGAAGCATGTAATGTGAGGTGTAGAAAGGTTAGCAAGTCTAAAATATCAGTAAAGGAAACTGATGTGCAGACTAAAAATGGTTGATCCTTCACTAAGAATTAGGGTTGATACCAGCCCCAGCTCCCTTGTTACAGATGCTCAGTGAAAAAGCTCATGCATAAACTACTTTGTGAATTTATTCACTTTGTGAATTACACTCAGAATAACCTTACATAAGCTGTGAGCTTGAGAGTTTGGACTGACCTCCCTCTGGAAGAAAGAGGTAAAGTTCTCAGCTCTCACCAAAAGATAACTGGGCCTTTGCAGAGTACTTAGCAATAGAAACAGTGAACAAATCTGCTAATTTTGGAGTCATGGGGCACTGAATGGCTATGGAAATCAACCGGACAAATACATGGATGAAAAATTTGTCATGGGCTATTAAATACAAAACCCACTTCCTCTGATCTTGGGAGTTCGCCATGCTGCAAATCATGGTGAACTAGGGAAGTATTTCTGGGTGAATCTCAGCTCTGTTTGTCTAGTTTTCCTCTCCATCTATTGCTGGCCACATTTGGAGACAGATACTGGTCTGAGCCATGATGGTTTTTCATAGGCTCTTAACCACACAAGTGTCCCTAGCAGAGCATTCCCTAACCAAGTACACTCTGTTACTTGGTTATGCCCTTTCTTTTACACCACACAAAGCTATGTGTCAGTTCTGGGCCCATGTATCTGCTTGCTCTTTTCTTCCAGAGTGGATGCTACCAGATTGTGCCAGGCAGCTGGTAACAGATAGATAGGTGAGAAGGGGAGAAAAGGGAAATCAAAGCTGACAAAACATCTCTCTATGATGGAAAAGAGGTTTTTAGCTGTCTAGGTAATTAAAAACCAGGGAGATTCAGACAGCTTATTAGGCCAGGTTAATTCAAGCATACCAAGCCACAGCAGCTTGCTTGCCTTCTCTCTCAAAAGGAAACCACAGCTTTCTTATGGGACTTCAGATGTTCTCAACAAGATGGAAGAAAGAGGTAGGGGCAGGGGGAAGAAACAGATAAACTGGCCCAATTTCAGTCATCTGTACCAATAATGACTTATGTAATTGCAAAATAAAATAAAGATCGAGCCCTTAGCCAAAGCTGTCTTTTATAAAGTCTTTTGTTTTAATAATACTTTCCTTTAGCTCTGGAATGATATGTACTGCTGTTTAGAATTATTAACTTAGCCTATGGGTAAGTAAAAATAGTGTTGGCTGAAGAAAATAGTGTGCTTTATCAGAAAGTAAACCCTTTCTACAAACTACTGCAGTTGACAGGGCATGCAGTTAAAGAGTATTGCAGATTTTGCATCTAAAACACCATTTAAGTAAAGAGGAAAAGGCAACATTCCAGGCCTAGCCAATGATGAATGGCCTGGATTGCCCCGTGCTGAAAAATTATTTTATCTCAATTCAAATTTAAGCCAGGCTGAAAACAGCTGTTGTGTTGGAGAGGCTGGAGGTGTGGTCAGACCTGGTCTCATGGCAGCTGTCTTCTACCAAAGTCCAGGCTCCTCAAAGAAGCATCCAGTCATCATGCATGTGCCTTGTTGCAGTCCTTCCCTCTGTTTAACCTCAGCATGGCATCTGCTGGCTCACAGGGAAAGCAGCAGTCAAATTTTAGTCTGCTTCTCCCCATCACTTCCCTGTGAGAGCAACCAAGCATGCCGCTGAAATGTGACTTTGGACAAAAGGAATTCCCTTGTGTTCCCAGTGTTTAAAACACAAGAGTTTAAAAAAAAGTTCACTATATGTGGTATAGTTCAGAATTGCTCATATATTACTTGTGTGACCACGGCCACTAAGGCAATTCTTCACCAGTGTTACAACTCATATCCAAGTCTTGTGCAGGCAGACATAGAGACATGTCTTACATCCACTGATTATGTGTAGTTGTAAAGATCTTGAGATCTTTAAACTGGTGGGTAATGTCAATCCAGTGCAAAAGACTGCCCTCTATTTCTCTGTCATTTGTTGCTTCTGATTTTACACTGGTCCCCTAGGATTTCAAAGAAGGCAAAAGCTATTGAAAGCTTCCTTGCAATCTGGAATAGATTACTGGGAAATAGAAACTCAGAAAGTTTCTGCTTTTGTCTAAACCAGATTAGTCTATTTAATTATTCTCGTACTAGCACATTTTCTAACATTTCCTTGCAGGCAGGCTAACTCTAATAGGGTATGGTGCCCCACTTTACTTTTTCATCAGAACAGGAGCAGAGATTGTTCTGCGGTTCTGAGAGCTGCCTCAACCCAAGTTTTGTGTGAGCAGGTTAGAAACCCAGCAAGAAACATCAAAGGTAAACAATGTTGCTCACAAGATGTTTGAAAATGACTTCTTTAAAGCCACTAGTCTACAATGAAATTTCCTGCACTTTTGTCTCTTTGCTTCACACTTGCATACTTTTGGCTTTGATTATGCCTATGCAGAAAGAGAAGTGAAATTTTCTTACAGAGGCGTTAAGACAATTTACACTTCATGCACAAATATATTTTTTTCCAATTCATCAATGCTAACACCATATTAATTTAGCAGTCTGGAAAATTACAAGTAATTTGATCCTTAGTGTTGATTAGTATCTGCCATTCTGTCTAAAATTAATCCTCAGAATGATATAGAAGGTCTCAGCTGGGGACTTGATGCTTGAAATTTGAGCATTATTTGGACCTAAATTAAAGTGCATTTGCAAAACCTGACAAAATAATACAATTTCTTCTTCTTGTCCAGCCAAGGTGTTAGAATTAATTCAGGTGCTTTGACTTCAGGCCAAATCAAAACACTTTACGAAAGAATCATGATGCATCAGTCACTGAACATGCATAGTGTTCAGCATCTTAAAGGTCAAATATATTCATGACAACATGTAATCTTATGTATGTTTGGTGAATGAATGAGAAAAACATATCCATTTGAGAAGAGGAGGGTCAGAATATTGAAAAAAATCCTTGTGGCTCACATTTAGATGGCCACTACGGATGTTATTCTGATGACAGATTTCTGCAAAGCAGTTTCAAGAACACTCATGAAAACTAGAGGATATACTTCAGCCTTGAGAATTTAAATAGGTACTATGCTGCCATATGGCAGAGCTTTCAAAGCAAATGCAAGGTTTTTTCTCTTCTGGGAAACCAGATGGCAAAGAGTTTGGTATCTAGAAGCTGTCACACCTAGATCATCAGTATCAGTCAGTTGTATGGGACAGCAAATAATTTTAATCTGATAGCTTTTCAGTAGTTTATATAAAACACAGATAATGTGTGCATTTATTTCCCAAACACAAAAATATATAGTAAGATCCTTGGGATAAATTAAACTTGTTTTTGTACAGTATTGACAAGTCAAAATTTGATGCACCAGAGTCTTGAATTATCTCTTTTCACAAGAAGTGACCCTTCTATCTTCAGAGACTTATCGGTAGTGTGTGTGTTGTGCAAACCTTCCTGAGACATGGGAAAAGCCAGACTCTAGCACTGCAGACCAAACACCTTCCAAAAACATTACAGCCATTTAAATGCATTTTATGTTGTTAGAGCAGGTGAAAAAGAATTGATAGCAACATAGGATATCACCCAAACCAGATGATAAATGCTGCATTTGTGATTTGTCTCCTAATAAAGGCTCCAGAGCAAGCTGCCAGAGAAATTCCATGACATGGTGTGACCAGACCTCAGACAAATTGTTAAAGCATGTCAACATTTGTAATTTATTTCAGAGCAGCAGCAAAGTGAGTTCCCCAGCTGTCCCCACTCTACTGTGTGTTGGTTTGCATTGCAGTGTGCAAATACATTGGAGCTTTTTCAAGATATTTTTGCTGTGTGTCAGTGTGAAGGGGAACTTATTTTCTCCCAGTAGCAGGGAGCATGGCATCTCAATATTCACCAGTTGCTACTGGTCAAGGAAATATTTTGACAACTGTTTCCAGGTGAAAATCTATTACTGCAAAAATTAAACAGAAAATAAGGCAGGGAAAAAAAAAGAAGAAAACATTAAATCAATAGTAGAGTCTTTCTGAAAATCATCAGTCAAAAATATAATTTCCTTTTTCCTTCTTGAAAAAAAATGTTTTCTGATGTTTCCTTTTCAGCTTTGGATTAGACTTTCCTGGTTTGGCTGTTTAACATCAAATACAGAAAAGCAACCAATCTTTTTAAAAAGTCTTCTTTTCTCTAGACTAAACAAAAAACATCTGATCCAATCTGCTTCTGACAATCTTAGCTGCTAACTTTCCTTTAATTTACTTACAGAGTTACTTCTCATTCACATCTTGGAGAAGTTTCATGGCTTCCTCTTTGTGTGTGTTTCTCGCAAGAGCTGGGGATGTATCGTTATTTTATTAGTTCCTAGCTTACATTTGTGATTGCCATGGTACAGTGGTTATGTCAGTGCCAGTTGGCCACAGAACTGCAAAAGCTAACAAGAGATAGAGATTCCCATCTGAAAAAGAGCATTTAATACATTGTTATTGTTGTTGCCAGAATAAATTTGATTACAAGTATTACAATTAACCAGAATACAGAGAAAAATAAACAAACCTATGATATGGCAAACCCATCACTTGAGCTTTTTTACTCCACAGCTGTTAAGAAGGATAAATGTTAATCAATACCTCTGAGGAGTCTTACCAATTCCCTGTTTTCGCTTTTATTTTTACTTCATCCACTACAATGTATCCTTATTAATTCTAAAAAGTCCTTCATGTTTTCATTTTTGTTGTGTCCCCCATTATTTCCTGTAATTTTATTTTCTGATTGTCTATTTATAAATTTAATCAAACACACACAAATAGTTACTGTTGAACCTCATTAAAAAACTGCAGGAAATGATAATAGCATTGTAGTCCACCAGAGTGGAAAGACATTCACTGCCATTCTTCATTGCTGCTTTTCTGAAAACATACTTATTATCCAGAAGTACATCTTAAAATATCCTATCCCATAATTATATAGAGGTTTATGTCACACTGACAATTAATCTGTTTACATCTTTAGATTAAACCTTGTATCAGACTAAGCTCTGCAACTAAATTAACCATCTTTAGGCCTCAGCAACCATTCCATTTCCTTTAATTCAGATTATTTATTGTGAAACTTCAATACCAGCTACAGAACTTTATCTAAGAATTGTTCAATAATCTGAATTGTGGCTAGGTATAATACTTGTAAAAATGTTTCTTCTGACCTTACAAAGCCATTTAATACACTGTATCTGTCACTCAAGGGAAGCCTCCTGTTCTAATTTTTTGATGTAGATATTCTGTAGAAAGTAGAAATAGTCTACACGTTGGACACAAACAAAAGGTCACATCATGAGAGGGAACTCTGCCTTCTCCTTTTCATTTGCTTGGAAAGGAGTCAGTCCAGCTGTCAAAAAGATCTCTGTCTGTGGAACAAAGTTCAAGGACACAAATGCCTAAGTGGCCATTTTCTCTGCTTTCACTCAAAGCTTCTGTGTATAGAATGGGCACACAGTGCATTAAGACAAATAACTGATGGTTGTAACAGTGCAAGACAACTGAGCCACGCTAAGCAACTTCACAGCCATTTCAACACAATTCTTCTCTGAAAAACTCAAATTTCTTCTTCAATATAGAAAAAAATCAGCTTTGCTTGATGGAAAAAGAAAAAGCTTTCTCCAAAGAATTCTTTGTAATTAGCTCATCTCAAACAAAATAATCTCAAACTACAGCCCAATCTGTCCATTGCATGAGGGTGATATCTGTCTGTGAATGACCAAATTATCTTTGTGGAGGACTATCTGTTTCATGTATATCTTCTGCTCCGGTTGGGTCTGGCAAGAAAAGATATCTATAAATCAACAATAAAAGGGTGACATTTAGAAACTGCAAATCTGAAAGAGAAATATGTTGCTGTTCTATTAAGGAGCTATACTAGCTGTCAGCTCCTGCAAAAACTGGAAGGCTGCCACTCCACACACTTAGTGTCATACGAGCATTGAAACAACTTATATTGCTGTTAGAAAAATCACTGAAAGTATCTCTTCTATCTGTATTTAATTGTGTACAAGACCAACAAGACCTTAGGTAACCATGAAGCCACACTAATCCCTTGAATCCCTTGAAATACAAAACAGATATCAAAGATACAAATTGAAAGGAATGAACAAATCATATAGGTGAAGCTTGCCTAAATAAATTAGGAAGTCCAGTCCTGAATCAAGAAGAAAAATTTACATAATTAAGGGGCTGATTGAGTCTTTATATGCACCTGCCTTAATCTGGCACAGGAGTAATTCTCCTTTTCAGTTACCTGTGCATTCAAACTATAAAAGATACTCATGGCTTTGTCATGATCTCAGTTTGAGCAATATCCTTTGAGCATTTGGTAAATATCTGATTTGTATTTACCATATTGGGCTTATCATTTATGTGATGGGCATGGAAAAACTCTACTCCATAATTATATACATGTAGAGCAAAATTAAACAGGCAGTAAAATAACCTCTATCTCTCTCTCACTGCTTCCCCCCTCTCTTCTTCTGTTCCCCATGGTGCTTGAGAAAATGACTCAAAGCCAAATATTTCTTTGGGCTTTCGTCCTGATCAGATTGTTCCTATATAAGGAATCCAAACTTGACAGCTGCTTTTGGTGCCATCCCTTCATTTGCTCTCTTGGCAATCTGCTCTGCCTTGTAATATCCTGTGGAAGAAAGAAGGAAGGAAACGAGGGATTACTCATGACTGTGGGCTAGAAAAGCAATGGCAACCACGAAATGCTTTTGCATGATTGATCTATTAGACACTTCTGGTAGCAGATTTAACTTAATGGAAAGTCTGCTTGGTCAGATCTTCTCCCAGCCAGTCTTGTGAAACTCTTCTGAATACAAAAAGGGTGCAAAGATGTGATTCCGCTCAGGGAAGAGCCCTTTCTTTCTTGTCTGTGAGTGGTTTTTACTACTTTCTTCAGACCTTATACTATTGAAGTGTTCTTTGAAAAATAACTTTACATTTTACATGGATCTTTTTTGTCACATTTTCATTCTCGCTGGCATTGGCCAGAGTGTGGTAATTCTGCTTGATGACAAATGGAGACATTTTGATCCTAGAGTGAAACCAAAAGAAAAGTAATGTCTCGAGAGATGTTTGGAGTGCTGTGGGGGAGCAGGAAGAAAGGTGAGATACTGAGAGTGACCATTAGTGCTATCTGAGGATAGCCTCTTGGATATCAGATTCAGAATTCAGAATAAAAAAAAATATCTTAGCTCTGTGATATGGAGGGGAAGAAGGCGGGCAAGAAGGTGACGTGTGTGCTCTCACTATAGAAGACTGATTGCATGCTGACTCCTGCTGCTCCTACCCTCACACTAACCACTCAGTCTCCTGCTCTCCCCACTGAAATCTAAGATTTTGTGGAAAGGGTCTCTATCATTTCTTGGTGTTCTTGATGTAATTTCTTCCATGACATATCCTGATCTGGCACTGAGAAAGATGTTGCCAGGTCATTTCTTTGTCATTAGGGGAACACAGACAGTCTTATAAAATCTCAGGCTAACATCATGTTGGCTATTTCTAGCTCTGCTATATAAGAAAAGCACAGAGGAGTTGGTGCTGTCACTTCTGTGAGATTCATGCATGGTCACCAGTTTAACAACTTTATTTTTACCTATCCAGGGAATCACATGAGATCACGATGAAATGATTTTCTTCCTTCTCTTTCTGTTATTTAGATGTGAGTGCTCTGTGCTGCAACAGATATATGAGCAGAAGAGGAGAGGAGAGAAGGAAAGGGAGGACGGGTGTATGCTAAAGTACAAAGCAGTACTTCTTATCTTCAGCTGTCCAGGCGCCCCTTCCACCTCCCACTACTGGATGCAGATCTGCCCTAATAAAGTTCATTTTTAGAGGAACCATGACCAATTTCCACTTTTATGGAGGCTGCCATGGCTTTTTTTCATAGTCTGGCAATATGGAGGGCCCTTGAAGTGTGTGAGAATGTAAATTACACCCTTTAAGGCCACTGTACACTGTGTAAAAGGGCTTATGTGTGAATTAGAAACAGATGTAACTGTTTTCAAACAGATGCAGTATAACCTGCAGTAATGGAACTCATTTTTATTACATAGATTCAAAGTAGTAGGAAAATGGATGAAGAAAGTGAGAGGTTTATGTTTCTTTAATGCTTAATAATTTACAGAATAAGGTGTTTAGTGTGATTCAAGGAAGCTTCTTGCTGATAATACTTTAGGCTACCTATCTTTGTCCAGACCTTTATTTTATTAACGTGAGGTTAACACCTAAGCAAGGTTCTCTGCTGTGGGCACAAATTCTTCTGGAAATGAAAGTGCTTCATTTCCAGAAGATAAACCAGACAATGCTGCAAAGATGCTGTCTAATCTCTGACCTGTGAAGCCTCTGCCGCATGAATTTAGGACTAACTCTCCATCCCCAGCAGTAGCAGCAGCCCTTCCCCAGGCATCTCCAGAATAACAGCCTAGTGCAAGCTAGGCTCCTCTTAGGAGTAGCCACAATTCCCCAGCAGGCTGTCTTCAGCATCCTTTCCCTGGCTGGGGTGTTCAGCAGCATGGTACTGCTGCCCCTGTGACATTTCCAAGCAGGTTTGCCTCTGTGCTGACCTTCATAATGTTTTAGTGGATGCCTCTTGCATGGTGCTGCTCCCCACCAGGGAAAGACTGTCCTCACTGAGGCACTTTCTGAAAATTGTCTGAGTTTTTAGTCTGACTCCAGTGATAAAGCTTATCATATACTTTCCAGGACCAAAAAATACTTTTCTAAAAAGTATCTCCTATCTAAGAGATTCTCTTTATTCATATCTAGTAGCTGTAGGTAGCATTTACCTTGTCCCCAGCTCACAGACAACTAACCACTGTCAGCACTTTGGTTTAGCTGTTTCACTTTGGTTCAGATGGACCCTACCTTTGCTTCCTTGGAGTTCAGTTTTTAATGACCTCATCTAGTGTTCTGGTGTCTCTGTGTAAGGAAATCAAATTCCAAATAAAAGTAATCTGGGTTCCAGCTAATGTTTTTTCAGAGTAATCTGAAAACTCCTGAAAACTTTTGCAGACTTTCTTCTAAAACCTCTCCGCATCTTTACCAAATTAACTTGCTTTGCAATATCTTTACAGGCATCGTCTGTCACTAAGTCCTTCTGCTTACCTGGTTCAGCAGCTCTGACCTCAGAATGCTGTACTTGACTTGAGATCCATGAGCTCTGTGTACAAAGCAAACAGTCAAACATATAGCACCTTCCACAGTAATCTAAATAGCTGTAAAAACTGGAAATTGTTTTACACCTACATAGTCACAGTGAGTGTTTTTTAGCTCACCCTGTATCCTCGATAGGATTAAGTTTGAGGGCAATGCTTGGAAGCAGTGTGGTAATCCAGGAGATTTTAAAATACCATTTCTCAAGTAAACCCTAGTCCCACCAGCTCCTTAATTTCTAAATTGCTTTTGAGAACTGGCTTGAAGTCTCCCAAGCCATCTGTTGGGCATCTCCTCTGGATCCCAATGTGCATCACTGTCTAGAGATCCCAAGCTGTTCCTGTGACTGTGCAGGGAAAAAGCTTCTAAACTGTGGCCCTCTATCTTGGCTGATGTAGGAGGCCAGATGCAAGTAGGCAAGTAAACATCCTTTCTGGCCCAACGGAATTAGAGATGTCTATCAGTTTAATTGTTGAAATACACGCTTACTTCAAAAGAGGATTCATGAGATCATTTTTATTTACCTCATAGAATGGATTCCAAGGTATTTTGTTACATAGTAAAATAAAGCTTTTTGTGTGGTTGATTCCTACTTTTCAGCCATGACATCCTGAGAATTATACGCTTTTAATCAAGGATGACAGGCATCCAGCAGAATGATCTAAAAACTTTGAACAAGTAATTTTTGTTAATTGATCTCCACTGGTACCCACAGGCATTTGGTAAAACTTAGGTAACATGGCCACTTTTTTATTACACTTGCCATGAAAACATTTTTATTTGGCTACTCTCCCAGTCACAGAAAGGAAGTTATATATAGGAAAGTACACATAAATCACAGAATCACAAAATACTGTGAGTTGGAAGGGACCCACAAGGATCATTGAGTCCAAACCTTAGCCCTGCCCAGGACCATCCCCAGGAGTCACACCATGTGCCTGACGGTCTTAACAGGGGAAAGGCACATCACTCCAGGGAGTGGGGGTGAAATGACAACTTTATTAAGATCGCTCCTGCCTTTTATAAAGCAGGTGCCGAACTTTCTGGAAGAAGGGGTGGAACTTGGGAGGAACATGTAAAATAGAACTATGTAGGGTAGAACATGGGATGGGCTTAAACATATAAGGGAATATAGGATATATAAGGAAACTACTGCATTGCATCAGGAATTGACCAATGGAGAAACAGGATTTTAAGTAAATAGGGAATAAGACAAAAATAGGGAAAATACAATGAACTCTCAAAATAGGGAAACCCGATATTGCAATGATTATAAAACAGTACGGAAAATGTCAAATACAGGTTTCAGGGGCCTCGTCTTCATCAGCATCCTCCACTCTCAAATGATCTCTCCATCTTCAGTATTTTTCCTCAGCCCCATCTCCCACATGTGCCTGAGAGTATCATCCAGATGCTTCTTGAACTCTGTCAGGCTTGATGCTGTGACCACTTCCCTGGGGAGCCTCTTCCAGCACCCAACCACCCTCTGGGTGAAGAACCTTTTTCTAATATCCAACCTAAACCTCCCCTGACACAACTTCAGGCCATTCCCTCGGGTCCTGTCACTGGTCACCACAGAGAAGAGAACAGTGCCTGCCTCTCCTCCTCCCCTTGTGAGGAAGTTGTAACTGCAATGAGGTCTCCCCCAAGTCTCCTCTTCTCCAGGCTGAACAAACCAAGTGACCTCAGCTGCTCCTCATACAGCTTCCCCTCAAGGCCCTTCACCATCTTCATTGCCCTGCTTTGGATTTTCTGGTCTGCCCTGGGAGAAAACAAAACCTCCCTTCTGCCACTGGTCTGTTTTTTAAATTCTATACTGTTTTCCACCTAAATGACTGCTGTGAGTTCAAGGCAGTACACCTAATCCAAAACCAAACATTATTTTGTCTACTAATACTCACATGATTCCTCACAGAAGAAGGTTAGCTTGC
The DNA here is from genome assembly GCF_001604755.1 of Lepidothrix coronata. Lineage (NCBI taxonomy): Eukaryota > Metazoa > Chordata > Aves > Passeriformes > Pipridae > Lepidothrix > Lepidothrix coronata. The sequence goes on from NW_016690196.1 coordinate 660,554, forward strand.
TCCCACTGATCCTAGTTATTTTGTTTTGCTGATCCTTCCACCTATTAGCTGCTGAATATTCTGCCTGGTATTTTGATTCTCTAACACTGAATCAGGAAAGAAAGGGGGAAGCAGGATTAAGGGAAGAGGGGACAGATTTTCAGCTGTATCACTGTTTTCAAAGAGAGCAGCAAGTAACCCTCCTGACTTGGGTGCAGGGTGGCTTTTATGCCCACTGATTCAGTGTCCAGAACAGCTGAATTTTGAGATAAATTTGAAGGTGTTTCCGAATGACATGGCCTTCTACCTGATATGCCCTTCTGTTATCCCAGGAGTGGGGAGAGCAGTGTTTCTGCTTTGGGGCTGCGATGTACCTTACATTAGACATTAGATGAGGGATAAGGTGGCTGGTGATGCCAGCACTGCACATGATGTGCTGCAGGAATCACTGCCTGGAAGGGCCCAGTCCCAGCACAAGTTACATCCTGGTGGGTTACACTGGGAGCTCTTGTCTTCCTTGGACACAAGGAAGGTCTTTCTTTGTGAAGGCTTCTTCATGAAGGTCCTTCCTCCAGGGCTAAAATTTAAAGTAAACTCATGTATATGTAAATTGATCTGGCTGCTAAAGATGATGCAGAAATGAAAAATCAATGGCAGTGTTTGCTTCAGCCCTCTTCTTGAGCTTTTCCATCTTCCTTACTCCAAGGTGCTCTTCTGGCCCATGGCCAAAGAGGATGGTGGCAGCTGGCCAGTAGGGCAGGCAGAGTGTCAAAAGTAGTGGATCCCCCCCTGCACAGGTACAGTCTTACTATAACCAAGGAATTGTAAATACATATTGATGGATACATATCCTTTTCTGAGGGTATTCAATTACATTCATTTCTTCAGTCCATGAAACAACACAATGTGACGGATTACGTAGCCTGAAAGCAAGACACGGAAACCATGTTCTCAGAAGAGAAATACTGAAAAACTGCATTTTAAAGATTATACAAAACAAAGGGTGTTGTTACTGTCAGACCTAGCCCCCATGGCACATTTGATGTTTACTAGTGATAGAGTGACATTTAACACAGTACCAATAATGGAATATTAGCAGGCAGGAATTATTGGACACAAGAAAAACATGAACTAGACCTCCTCAGCATTTTAGAAATACATGATGCAATGTGTCAGCTGGGTATTTTTATCCCCGCACCATCATGAAGTGAAGTCTTCCTCCTCCTATGCATGATATCTCTAGGAGCAGCCCGCTATCTGTGAAAGACTTCACTGTCAGGTGAAGAACATTGCAGAAAAAAACAGGCAGACCCTGAACAACATTCACTGCTCAGTTTCTTATTTGAAAATGCTTTTACATCTCTGACATTTGCATGCATTTCTACTCTGAACATAAATAAATGTAATGACAAGAACGAATGGTCAACATTCAAGCTACATATCCTTACAAGCATGGTGGTGACCAAAAAACGTTTCCCTGAGGAATCATTGTTCATGAGCTAAAATGAGGAGTCCAACAGAGTGTTTGATACAATACGACCTTGGCAAAGAGAACCCTAGCTGATTGTATGGAGGAACAAGTAGACAACTAACAAGAAAGCAAAACTGTGATCTGTATGGTTTCAAAAGTGCAGTGTTATTCATTATCCTGACAACTGTAGTTTAATATGCCTCTATTTCAATTCCATTAGCCTAACCGATGAATAGATGGCTCACAGCCCCAAAAAGCTAGACCCACTGCTCTCTTCAAACTCCTACCCATACAGATGGCATTTTTCACCCTCTTGTTTGTACAGGATTTGTTTTTGTGTACTGTAAGTTAGCATCTGAGATCTTCAACATGAATCACAAACATGGAAGCAGTTAGCCTGTTAATTAACACCAGAGAAAGTCACTGTTCCCTTTGTGATTTAACTTCTTTCTTAATATGGTGAAACTAACCACTGCTCAAGCACTGACATGAATCCCACATCCAAAAAAATACAACACGTGCAGTAGCAGAGAGGAGAAGGAGAAAGGAGACAAGGAGAAAAGCTTTGCAACAAAGGCCAGTTTTGAAGCAATTTATGATTTAGCTCACTGGTGGTATGCTTTGTCTTTGAAGTAGGTGCTTTCTGTATGCTCAGACTAACAGGCACCTGCCTCAGGCTTCTGCCTACGTGGATGTTCAGCTCTGTTACCTCCATGAAAAGATTTTCTCATTAGTTGGCTGATCCCCTGTTGGCTCAGGTTGTGACCACACAGCTGTCAGTGAGGGAGATGCAGACATTTCCTAAGAGCTTTTAGCAGTGCAATGCATTTTTGATCTACAGAACACGTATGCTATTAGGGACAGTGATTAGCATTTTCAGGATATAAAACAGGATTTCTTACATAAGTAATGCAGTAACTCAACAGCTACAACTCCTTAGCTCTACACCACCAGTTTTCCTTTGCCTTCCGTGTGTGTACCTGTGTTTTTTTCTTTTGTTCTGCACATAAACACACATTCAGATGCACATATGCACTGATATTTATTTTCCACTTCAAAACTGAGCCATATCAAAGCCTAAAGAACATCTTAGTAGTATGGCTATCCAGATCAGTGCACATTAGAGCATTTTGTGGGCTATTTTGAGCTCTCAGCATAGAAACACTCCTCCAGCATGCTACTAGTATCATCTTTCCTAAGCAAAATGAGGATTTTATGAATTATATGCAGGTACCATACACCACTGGAAGGTATTTCATAGTATGTGGCTTCACAATTAATAAACTCCTAGCATCATGTGGCTACAATATGCAACTGATCTCAGCACAGCAAAAATCAAATATTTCTGCAAAAGTGGACATTTTCCTCTCCTGTTGGAAATATGATTATGCCTTTTCAATATGCTAATCTGAGTCATACAAAGTTAATCTTGCCAAAGGCTTTTAACAAGCTTCTTTAGTCATTTAGAGATATGCCTTTCTATTTCTGCTAAGGTTATGCAAAAACAACCAACAGAAGTTCATTAAAGCTTTTACTTGAAAGGTAATTATTTCGGGGGTTTTTTTAACTATTTGCTAAAACTGATAGAGCATTGCAAGTTTAATCTACTGCCTGAATAGAAGTTTGGGACAAAATCTTGCTTAACCTTATGCATCCACTAACTGTTCATATCTGTATCTACCATTTTCTATCCCAAACCTGTCCACCCACATCATAATTTTCCCCTAAAAATCATACTGTTTTTATTTTCTTCTCATGTCCTCTATTGTGTGGATGCTCTCCTGACATTGAATGTTCCGTTTTATCATTTTCTTTTTTGCTTCCTTTCTGTGGCTAGTTCTCCCTTTCCCCTTTCCCATTCCCTATTACATATATATATGTATTCTCTACACAGCACCAGAATTAGTTATGAGGTGGAAAAAGCAGGCATTCATACGAAAGGGAAGTGGGGAAGCGGAGAGAATCCACTTTTATTGTGTTTTTCTGTTCCTCTTCCAATTTCTATTAAAAAATGGTGCCAGAAAAATTCCAACAGCAGATTACTCTATTGACAAAGAGGTTTGCCAGTCAGCCTGCACAATCATTTGCTAGTTGTCAAGATGGAAAGCACATCTTCAGAGGATCTGAGTGAAGTGACCCAGCACTGAAGGAAGTCTAATCCTTCTCCTCCTTTGAAATCCACATGGGAGTTCATTAAAGTGTTTGCCATAATTTTTAATTTCTTTTTCTCCCATCCTCTGATTCTCTAGCCTTCACACTTGCCTTTTTCTCTGACCTCTGCTTTTCTCCTTTGATCACTATCCTCAAACCAATCTTTTTGAAGACTCTTTCATTTCTCAGTGCCTACTGAAGCAAATTCCCTTTCCCCCTACTGCTTGCTGATGCTCACTTTCCCAGTTAGCTTGGGCTAAGGGGACTGTAGATATAAACCCCAGCAGGTGTCTCTATTGCAGCAACAAGAGTCTCTGTCAGAGAAACAGACTTCTTAATGGCTCCACTGGAAATGTGACTGGCATCTTTGCAGTAAGTCTTATGTTGGTTGTGTCTCCAGGAGGCATAAACAAGGCCACAGCCTTTTGTAAAATGAGTAATGAAGTTTGGGATCAGATACTTGGAGTTCAAAAGGGAGCCTTCTATTATATACATAAACCATTCATCCCACTGGGGAAAGCATGAAGCTACTGCTAGGTTTCGAACACTACATTTAAAGTTGCTTATTGGTTTCTCTTTTTTTTCTCTGAATTTCAATTGGATGTGCATTACTGCAGAGAATATATCTATGGAGAAATCCCCACTGAAAACAAGCAGAACTATATGTCTCTTACCTGGCCTTACAAGAACGAGTGTTTTTAACTTTACCATGGTTTTATGTAGCACAGCAGGGATTACAAGATGGTTTTTCAATCAAAGTACTGCTGTGGAACAAGCTCTGTTTCTGGAGTCCAAGTCAACTTTTCTAGATGTAACTACAAAGAGGGACAGAGGTCTCAAATTAAGCATATAGTGCACAGCTCAGATGGGCACTGTGGGAGCTGTGGGGGCAACTGATGCAGCATCAGGAATGCTCTGAGCATGGGGCTGAAGCCCATGCTTTCCAGCACCAGCTATGACACGGATTTTTCTGTCTGGATTTAGGCAAGCAACCTGACCTTGCTGGCTCACTATTCATGCTGCCCTTTTTCCCAAGCAATAATGAGAATCGGTTCTTTGTGAAGGACTTCGGAGACTTACAGTGCCCCATAGCTGCTATGGCCTGAATTCCTGGTTACCTCCAGGCGCTTTTACAATGCTTCAAGGTCACTTTATGCAGCCAATGATGTAAAAATCCTTTATCTAAGTAACAGTTGGTCCCTCTGTAAATGGGACACTCTGTTGTGTCCTTGACACCTGTTACTGGAAAGTATCATCAAGAATTCATCTTTCTTCTAACTCAAGTGTCCCTCAGTTCTGTTTGTTGGTATAGCCCAATTACCAAATGTGGTCTCTTCCCAGTGACATCTTTTTTGCGAGAAACACAGTAGCATAATTCAGCTTCAAAGTCAAAGCCTATTAAATTAAAAGGGCTCCAGCTCCCAATCATGCAATTGAAAACATTCAGCTCAGAGTGTCCATTTCCACCTCCTACTGTAAAAGCAGCATCATTTTTTTCACAGTGACTACATCTGCTGCCATGGTTACAGCTTCACACAGAGTAGGGTCACCTTCCCTTTTGAGAAAAATCAATGAAAGATTTCATTTACACTAGCTCTGTTATCCCCATACCAGTTACTTTTTAGACCAGTTTTTACTGCCTTAATGTTCCATTTTCCAAAAATGAAAAAGCAAATGGGGTGTCAACAAACAGTGGAATGGAGATGAGGGAAGCAGCTGCCAGGTTAATAAGTAGATAGATACAAGCACTGATTAATTAAACATCTTTGCACATTAATCTTTGAGCAATATTTCCTATTCTCTTCTTCCTATCCTTTGCACTTGTAAGCTTGCAGCTACCACGGAGCTTAGTATTTCTAAGAGGAGGAGTTGTTTTGATAATAGTGGAATTTTTTTTATAATAGTGGAAGTTTTTATGCTAAGACAGGTTTGAAAACCTATCACTGAAATTGACCTCTCATGTCCTTGATGGCTCTGTGCCTCCCACCACACTTTATTACAGAGAACAATTGTGCAATCCCAAAACCTTTCTACCTTTTTCACTGAAACATGCTTTCCTAACAGACCAAGATTGCCCACAAAACCAACCATAAACCCAGTTTTTTTAGAACTTCCCTCTGATTCAGAGGAAAGAAGAGGGCAAAGTGTGGAGGTGACTGAGTAGCCACCCATGCTGTAAATCACGTTTGAAAATGCTATTAAGCTGAGAATGGCATTAGGAACTTCCAATGCCCCCTAGACGATATGAGCTTGCTTTCACCTAAGAATTCATTAATGAAATGGGATCCTTTCTCTACAGGTCTCAGGTGGGTTTATGTTACCTCAGTCCCACAAAATGATTTAGGACTTGATTGCAATAAACTTAGTGACTTTATTCCAAAGGTGACATTTCTGACTAAACCTGTGCATCATCAAGGCAGTCACCAGTTGATGCTCAAATGCTGCAGAGGAGGTTGCTACCCTGGGAAAGACTGCAAGGTAATGTCCACTGTTGGACATTTTGGAAAACCAGTCTATTTTTAAGCACATATCACATTGAAGACAGAGGGAAGCCAAGACCAGCCAATTGCTGTTGGCTCACCTTCTGATCATTCAGCAGTGGCAGGAAAGGCAAAATGGTCCCACCAGATCCTTCCCCCAGTTCTGGATCCCATTTCTTTCCTTTCTGGCACCTTTGCTTCTCACAACATGAGTAATCAGGTAGGTCTCTGCTTAGGATTTCAAAATTTGATTTTAGCCATGCTGCTGAGCAGCACAGTTAGCTCAGTGAGGAAAATTCAGTCTGCAGGACACTTCAATTCATGACACCTCTGATGCAGCCAACAGCAAAATACTACCTGTGAAGGCTTTATAACATCTCTCCACTGACAGCTGCCAACCCATTCATCTTGGTTTAGCTGCCACATCTTCTTGAATGAAAAGAGTTGAGGGATAGCACTCTATAACAGATTGAAAACACTAAAAAGTGGAAAAAGCACTTAAAAAAACTTACAGTTTCTTAGTACTGTAACCTCAAGCCAGGGGCTTTCTCCCCACAAAATACTTTCACAATGGGGAATGAAGAAACAGGTTAAATTTCTAGCTGTTTTGTCACTGAAACTGAAAGGTGTGTTCCCTGAACTAAACTGGTATCTTCACGAGTCTTCTGTAGCTGAAGATGGCCTTACAGAGCACAGTCCGGTCTAACTCTAGGTTGACATTGATATGAAAAAGAATATAGAATCAGATGTTTTGACTTATCTTCCCTCAGATATTTTTTAAACACTGGGTTTAGCACTGGTGCATCTTTAAAGAATGACATCAGGTATGAACCTATCCTTCTGCAAAGTCTTAATAATCCACTTGGAAGAATATCTTCTCATATCTAACAAGCTGAACTCCCAGCATGAGTCCAAAAGACAAATCTGACTTTAAAAATAAGTTGTTTCATCATGGCTTTTGCAGGTAGCAAGAGGCAATCAAGACTGGAAAATGTATTTAAGTTTCCTAATTGAAAACACTCCTCACATATTATATTCCTTTACAGCTTAAAACTTTCATGCTTGCTTTGTCTCTGCCCAAGGTAACTGTGGTTTGAGAGTAAAGTCTTAGTTCTGACATTTTGCACTTTGGGAAAGAAATCCAGGACAGTATATACTTCTGGTACTGCCAAAGAGGAAGCATTGACAAGATATAAATGCAGATAGGAATGGAGGTACTGGAATGAGCTGGGAGCATTGCACTCAAAAGCTAAAAAACAACCATGCATTTTTCCTCATGTATTATAAACAGCACATGCCAGGAAAGTGTTGTCATTGCTAGTCACAGGTCACACACTGCCAAAGGAGTGTGACAATGAAAGGAAAGGTTCATCTGCAGAGCCAGGAGCTAACACAGACCACTGATAGCTTTTTTTAGGTAAATTACACACACACTAAGGATGCTCAGAGACCCAGACAGATGGGCATCTGTTGACACTTGCAGTTTTTCTTCTGTGTCCTGTGTCTTCATAGTCATGCACCAATTTATCATTTCCAAGTGAGACTGTTGCATCAGAGTTAGGCCTGGGGTTGCCCTGTGACAAGATCTGCTCAGCATGAGAGAGTACAGGAAATGCAGCCCTACTTCTCGGTAACGTTACTGCAAAATGATACGAGCGTGGGCCTGAGCTTCTACAAGTGACTTTGAGGAGTTTAATCTTAATTTAATTTGTTCTACTGAGAGGGTCACCGACAGGACACAATATTTCATATAGCTGTCTCTTCTTTGGTTTCATTATTACGGTGTTTAAAGCCTCAAAAAACATGTGTTTCTTTGTTTGTGGTGTAGTTTTTCTGCCCTTGAATTCCAGAGAGCCTTTGTGATATCCAAGCACCTTTAAGTATTAATATGAAACTCACAATAACTGCTTCTTGTGCTCATGCAAACCAAAGAGAGTAGGAGAAGTGAAACTCAGATTCAGTGGTTTGATATCATAAGGCCCTGATTTACCTCCCAATTACCACTAACAGAAAACTGAAGTTGCTGGGAATAAAAAGCCCGTAGATCTTGACAGCATATACACAGTGCTGTTTATACACAACAGTCTCATAATAGCTGACCTTGAGGAACTCTGCTGGACCTGTAGCTTTGCTTCTCTCCTAATGCTTCCTGTAAACAACAGCAGCCAACAAAATCAGTGCAAAGAGAGGGAGGAGGAGAGGTACAACTTCATTTAAAAAACAAATCCATAGATAGTCAAGACAATTTAATCTGTTAAATAATTGTGTTTAACACTGAAGGGCATTGCCTACACTCATCTCCCACTGACTTCTGCGGTGAGCAAGCACTGCTGATATCAACCAACTGACCTGTAAGATCTATTCTCCTCTGACTCAGCAAACTCAACTGTAACAACTGTCATTCAGCTCATGTTAAATAGAGTTTCTTATTTATTTTTGGTACAGATTTCAGGGTTTTCTGAGTGACATGTCTGGCAAATCAGCAGCTAAAACACAGCTTCTGTATATCATCAACAAAGGAGCTACTCTATGAGTAGCTAGCCCATTTTCAGAAAGATAGCCTGAGGCAGAAGACAGCTCTTTCTGTGAGTATCAGATTCCTGCCAGATTCTTTAAGCTTCCCCTGCTTTCACCTCCTGTCCAGCTCTCTGCCACAGACCTGCTGCCAAAGATAGGACCTTTCTTGCCATGTGCCTTCTGCCCTCCCATAGAGCTATGGCTCTGATGCTTCATAATTCACTGCTAACAGTGGCCTTGCCCAGGCCAAAACCTTTTTTACAGCTACAGATTTTGCTCTCTCATTTGATTTTCCCTGACTGTTGCTTCATGCAAGTGCTTGCAACACACTGTTTTAAGCTACACTTATTTTTCTGCTTAACTACGTTTTTGCTTATCCACCCTGCATGTGCTGAAGCACTGCTATTAACATTGCCAACAAGGCATTCCACAATGGATTTATAGCTTTGAACACAAAATGGCATTTTATCACCCAAGGTCAGTCTGAACAGAGTCTATGGGGATCTGTCTTTTCCATTTGGAACTATGACTCCATGTGCCAAAATTTCTTTCTGCTAGATTTCTTGCATAATGAAATGAGTATGCCAATACTGTTCCTTTCCATAGGAAATGTCATGGTTTGTAATGTCCACAGTCAAATACTTAGGATCAACAATAACCAGGATGGGCACAATGCAAAAACAATCCAAAAAGTTCATCCCCAAAGCACTTCAATTTGTTCTTTTATTAATAATTTTCCAAATCTTGCTGCTGCTAGGGTGTAGTATAATACCAAGAGCCAAGTGTGAGTGTGACTGTAAGGAAATCTGACAGAGGATGAAGTCTAAGACAACAAGTTGGGAAGGCACTCAACTCCTGTGCTCTGTTTTACAAAATTAGGGGAATGTCTGTCTTCAAGACAGACAAATCTAGCTTTTATCTGTTCAGCATTTTAAAAGTTTGAACTTCTGATAATTACTTGTTTTGTGCTGCACTAGGGAAAAAGATAGCCGCTATGTCTACCAGTGCCCCCTGAAACTAAGTCATTAGCTAATAAAAAGAAATGTCCAGCATTGCTATTACTGCTAAAAACTGTATTTGAAAAGGATTCTTCTGTTAATCAGTAGTTGATCAAGGCATGGAAAAATGTCTGATAAATCATCATGGCTTGTGATTTTAATGTTTGCTAGGATAGAAGGAGTAAAAACATATTTTAGAATATTTAATCCATTTTGCAGTTATAACATTGTTGCTCATTCTAGCAACAGCCACTGAAAGGCAGTGACCTGGGAAATTTATAGTTAGCATTCTATGACCTTTATTTCAGCAGCTTTTAAAAATGAAGATTAAAAAATAATTAGACACTGGAATTAAATGTAACTTTCAAATGTTCTTGAATCCTAAAATAGCTGCTAAGGAAAGCGGCGTTGAAGTTTGGGATTGCAAGTTATTTAATGAAAGACAATTACTTTTTGCATCAGAAAAATCTACCCCCTGTGGTTTTCTGAGCAAGATTTGCTTTCTTCTCCTTCCTTGTTAGCAGCAGTAAATAGATCTTATTGCTTGGTAAGAAAAGTGGTTGAAATTTTTGTTGAAGGGGGTGTCTTTTCAAGAGTAGGAGGGTTCACAGAGCACTAAACTACAGAAAAACATTCCTTCTGCTGTCACAGACATTCCTATGGGGCCTGTGTTCAGCTTGGTTACTTGTATGAGACATAGCACTGTCCTGCTGTAGGGAAATACAAGTATAATTTGGGGTGATCAGGTAGTACAGTGATGGAGAAGCCATATGGAGATACCCACTGTTTCAGGATGCAAAGTAAATTCCACTGGAGAAGCTTTATGTTGGGGTCCCTTTTGCCTTGTATCTCATGCAGTTAGTTTTCCCAGAATGCTAAACACATGCAAATCCCTGTAATCTTGATTTGGCAGCATTTTGCATCTCCTTTTCACTGGTTGCCAACAAACTGATAAAAACAAGTTGAAAACTGTTTTACATTCAGAACACTACCACAAGTATGAAGGAACAAACAGCACTGGACTTGAAAGATACTCAGGAACAATAGACAGTGCTTCACTCCTTGTGGGGAAGACAAAATCATCTTTTTCAAGATAATGATATGATCCTAAGGAAAGCTATTTCAGTTAGAATGCGGGTTTCAGGAGTAATATTCTCCATAGTTTCCCCCCATGTCCTGTGCTACTTTTATAGTAGCACTAACTATTGAAGCCCATAATACTTCAGCAGCTGCTCACTTTGAAATGACAAAAATCTCTACAGACTTAGGATGGCATAAACACGTTTAAAGACTTTTTATTTATAGAAAAGATTGAAAGACCTCTGTTTGTCTCATTCTTCCCAAGTAGTGCTAGCCAAAAATATTTCAATGCAATGCTTTTCAGTCAGAGAACACTATTCCAAGGAAATTATACCATTTACTGGAATTGCATTCTTTAGTGTCGAGCCCACAGCAGAAACTAGCAATGATCATGATACACACACAGAGTACAGTCCAGACAACAGCTTGCCTCAAACTGTCAGCCACCTGACATAATCGTAAAAATCTGGGCCAGATCATGCATCTGCATAAAACATTATTGCATGTGACAGCTTGGATACTAGGTGATTAGCTGCCAGGGAGCCAAATGTCCAGGTGAAGTTCATAGGATTCTGAGGAAGGAAGGACAGAAAGAAGAAGAGAAAGTTATATGACTGAGTCATTATTTTAAAGAGCCAAGAGGGGGAAGATTCAAGTACACATTCAGACACCCATATTTGGACATATAAAATTTAATGCTTGGGTGTATGATAAATGTATAGGTTTTCATTGTAGTCAGTGGAGATCTAAGCCTCCATACTTTTTCACCCATGTAGGTGCCTATTGACACCCGAGATGCTCTAGGGTATTCAAGACATCCACAGGTATAATAAATTTATATAGGACCTACACATCATACAGGTATTATAAGTTTGATATAGGACCTACAGAAGACCTGCACCCTTGTGAAACAGCAACTTAAGGCCATGCACTTGTGATGAACATCACAATCAAGAGTTTTCAGTCAATACAGGCAATGGAATCCTCAGAGTCTGGCATTTAATCAAACATACATATCTGCTTCAAGACGAGATGAACAACTCTAGAGGTGTTGTTGTTTGTTTGTTTGTTTGTTTTTAAGAAGGACATTGTAGCAACAAAGCGAGCCTATACTTCTGTTTAATCTTGCCACTTTACAAGAATATTGTTTAGATGGTCAATATCTGAGCCTCCATATGGGAACTAAGTGACACCAGAGCTTTGCAGGCTCTAGCTGTCAGCCCACTTGGGCAACAAAGGATTGAGTAAAATCACTGTCTGTACCACACAGGTTTGACTGAAGAACAGTGTAACATCACTCAGTTCAGGGGGGGCAACACACTGTTTCTATCTATCTAGAAGATCTGTCAGGAAAATATTCCTGTTATTTTCAGGACTTCTAGACATGCAGTGGACTGAAGCATCACTATGAACTCACCTGGAAGCCCCAAAGATGGGAGATTTCACTTGCATGGTCATATTTTTTTCAAGGCCATTTACAGTAGTGATGAGATGACTGACCTACAAAGGCATTTGTAGGCTAGGTTAAAAACAAAGTCAAAACCTCAATAAAGTACTAGCGCAGAGTTTTACAGGAGTGTGAAAATTCTGTGAAAGGTTCCATGTTTACACAGCAAAATGAAGTACAGTCCATGGAGCATGAGGTAAAAAGTTTACTCTGCCATTATGAATTATTAATTTTAACTGGGACAGAAAGTGACACAGTGGAAAAGGGGAAGCAGGAGAACCATGTGCCTCTCTGAGTGGGAAGGGAATAGAAAGAAGAATTTGCAGCAGTGATATTGCTTCCTGGCCTCTCCATCATACTGGTATTTTCTCTTCCCTCAGCATACTTTTCAGATCTTTGGTATAAATTCTTCAGCATAAGAAAATAATAACAATCTGTATGCTTTATTTTAAACAAATCAGATTTGGGAAAGTATCACTGAAAAAGATATAAGGCAGTAAGTCGCATTATGACTTGACCAAAATTTAGCCACATTTCAGAACTCTGGACTGAAAATACAACCTGCTAGGGAAAACTGATCAGGTTTTAAAATTAAAGCATGCTCCTCTCTTCTTTAGAAGGAAAAAATGCAGTGAGGAGATAACTCTCCACTATTATCTAAACTGGTATGTACAAGAGCCAGTGGAGACCATTTCAAAAAGTTTATAAAGACAACTTCAGAAGGATTGGAACAGAACAAGGATAAGCCAGAAGATATAGGAAAACTATTTTTAGGCAATACAAACTTACAGTTTACTAAAGCAAATGTTTGTGAAAAGAATAGCAGCTCTCCTTGGACACTGACTGACTCCAAGAAAGACAATTCTGTTATAACACAGAAAGTCCAGCAGATCACAGTTACATCTTTGCTCTTAGGTGCTAAATGGCTCCAGAACCAAGAGAAAAGTGTCACAAACAGTAGGAAATAGATTGACATGGTGAAAAAGACTTGCTATGTTCTTCAGACTTGTACTATTCTGAAATGGGTGGAGTTCCTAATTTGATGGCATATTTACTTATGAAAAAAGAAAATAATTGCCTTAACAGGGAAGATCTGACAGTAAGACGTAGGATGTTAACTTGCAAGTAGTAGGATGCTGTAGCGTAAAACAGCTCTTGAACCTCTACTTGCAATTAAAAATCTCTCAGCTTTATGTCTTCCAATTGAGTTCACATATAATACAAATAGAACAACTTCAGCTTCCCAAGAGGAACTATCAGTCTGACATATCATAATTCAGCATGTGTCTACTGTCAACACCTGAGGCAATGCCAGACACAGTCACCTTAGCAGATTGGCAAAGAACAACCAGGAGTGCAGTTTTCTGGTTTGGGGAAAGACTAGCAATGGTGGGCTACAGCATAATTAAAACCAAAACCAGCAAGCAACAAATAAAATTTCGAAAAAATCATCCCTTGTCTGTACATGTTACATTAGACTGTCCTTGATGGCAAGTCTTTTTTCCCATGAAAATAACTCAATTCTCCTTTCCCCAGCCACAGCAGAATCCTGCTCCCATCTGCACAGAGCACTCTAAACCCAGATACGACGCTTGGACAGTTTGTACCCTTGTGAGATCTGCTGCATATTATACAAATTAAGCACTGTCCTTGGTACTCTGGAACAGGATGGACCTCTTCTTCTATCTTGTTTCCTTCGCAGAGAAAGCACTAAGCATATAATTGTCACCCCTAGGAAGGTGAAATGGTTTAAGAGATGAGTTTCTGCAAAATGTAGCAAAGCCTGAAGAAAACTAAATCAGTAAGCACTCATGCAAGCTCACTATAAAACAAACAAACAAACAATAACAAAAAACGCCACAAAACTAATGACACAACAGGAACACAAACACAAAAAAGTCAAATTCCAGCAATAAAAATACAATAGCCATGTTTGGCTTGATAACCCAATGGCTCCCTCTACAGGGTGACATACCTTATTTGGATATAAAATGATTTTGCTATGGAACTGATGTACCTCTCAAGGGAACAAGCTGTTTCCAAGGGAAGCTGTTATATTCTTAGGATCAGTGAATTTACTAAGTTCAGATGTAACTGTTTGCTATGTGCAAAATAAATGTATGGATATAGTAGATTTAAAGTACTTGCTGTCTCACTTGAACATGATTCTCTCAAAAATTTCTGTATGTACCAATTCAGTTCCTTTCCCCAATACTAAATAAATGATATCTTCACAAACTTCCTTCCAATAAGGTAAAGATCTCAAATATATTTTGTTTTCTTCTTTACTTATCAGAGTCCACACATCTGGGCCTTCTGTTAGAAAAGAACACAATCTTTGTAAAAGAATGTTAGAACTAGTTTAAAAAATACCTAGGAAAAAATAAAAACATGGAAGGGCCTTCACTCAGAAAAAGCAATGCCTTGTTAGTCTAAAAGTTCTATTTCAAAGAACAATAAATGCCTAGATAAAGAAAGGAAGACATGGTTACCCAATTTTCCGATATTTGACATTTTCGCTATAATTTCTGTTGCTGTTCATTATCTTTTAGAGAAAGACATCATCATTTATATGCCTCTTTGTAGTGTTTCAAGGACTGGTTATTAGGATCTGATGTTCAAAAGCTAAGGCTTGGGACATGCTGTTCCTGGGAAACATTCTGTCCACTTTAGGTAGCAACATGTCCATTTCTAATAACTAATTTCTCAGTCACCTTGGAAATTGGGAGCATATGATCTTCCAGATTCCTTTTAGAAGCTGAGTGTTTTTTACAGTAATACCCTCATCTGGATGTATAAAATGTAGTTAGAGAAAACTCAGAGTAAATATGATTATTATCCTATCACACATTATTGCAGCAATAGGTACCAATAAGCTATTTCAATACAACTGTTGAAGCAAATGCTCCCCACTGTCAGTACATTTCATAACAATTCTCTGGAAAGCATACACACTATTAACTTCAATAGAAGTAGCTTCAGGGCAGGAGACAGACCACTATATCCTAAGCTTTTACTTAAATATGTCTGAAATTCATGAGTTGGACTATTTTGTGTAGCCATAAATAGCTATGCTACTTGAAATATTTATATACTGAACATCTCTAGATGCTGTTATATACTCTTTAACATCCTAAGTATGTACTAGTCATATGGCTACCATTAGCTCCTCACACCTGAAGAAACATCAGGCATTGTTCCAATGCTTTTGAAAAGAGAAGGATGTCTTTCTACGTGGTTTTTTTTTTCCCCTATCCTGTCCTACTAGTCCCTTATTTTAGAAGTTTTCAGGCAACTAAGAAACTGTGATTTGTAAAGTTTCATTTTCTGATGGGTTCAAATAAACACTTATTTTACAACTATCTCTACAAAGCTGCAAGTCATGAATAATAGGAACCATCATGTGACTGGTATTGTGTGATGTACATAGATGCTGTACTAACACTATCTACCCAAAAGATCTTTTAAGGTCTTGCCCGATTGTGTAAGTGCCCCTTTGTAAAGGCTTCAGCATGCCTTAGAAAAGAGCAACTGCAGATGGAATTTGCACTGACACTGTTCTAGATATCAGCCATGGCACATTCCATGTGCTCAATACTCTCCTCACACCAGGACAGCAAATCAAATGAAAGGCACAGTGTATTGAGGGCATATTGTTGCAAGTCAGTTAGATAAACCATAAAGACAATGGGATGTGTGAAGCTGAAGAGTATTTTCTCAATAATGTCTCAGATCAATCCATCGCAGAAACAAAATCCCATTTTAGCTACACCTGGAAGCTCATTAAAATAACAGAAATTCAGTTAATATAAATAAATAAGAGGGTGGTAGCAAGCCTATTAAATAAATTTTAATAGTTCTACACTGTATCCTGGCCTCAGTCTCAATGATTTATCTGTGAAGATAGACTGGTGAAAACTAGCAAGGCTAATCGATATACATACACTTTAGTCTCCCTCTGAGCAGACCTCAGGCTCTTTTGAGAAGTAACAGATGGAATTTTATCTTCACTTGGAGAAAGTTTCAGCAAGGCAAAAAATTGATTTAGAAGCACTTTAATATGCTGCTCCAGAATCATGTCTACACAATCTATATAACCAGCCAATCTGGCTGGATACTCCAGAATGTGCAAAGACGAAAACTCCTCAAATTATCACTGTGACATCTGCGATTTCCTATTAGTTACAGATATCTATTTCCCAAAATATTTCAAAGACAGAAGTATACGCAATATCGACAAAATATAATAGACATGAAACAGTGAATCTTCCCATATGCAAGGGAAATGTGCAATGAGAACACGTTTTTAGGAGACCAGGTCCATTCATCTATCCGCAGGCACCGGGCTGAGCAAGCCACAAGAGGGAGCGCAAACACTGTTGGAAAATGTAAAGAAACTGGAGGAAAAAGGGACAGGGCCAGGCAGCGTTTGATGCCAAGTCTGTTGCTAATAACGGGCATTCTAATTTGTACTAAAAATCTATTTAATTTCCTCGTTAGCTTTAATGCATGACAAGTTTTTCTTCAATACTAATCTGATAAAAACAGAGCGAGAAAAAAGAATTCATAATATTCAGCTTGAGCTGGATAAATGGAATGCAGAGACAGGTCAGAGCAGCAGGCAAAGCAGCCTTGGGCGTCAGGCAAGTGGAACTAAAAGACTGCAGCACTTGCCTGCGGCAGAAAAAAAGGGAGATAAGCTGCAGCACTTCTCCCGTCTGTTTTTCATCCTGCTTTTGCTACCATTGAGGGAGGGGTGGGGGCACACGCAACTACCAGTCCAACTCAAAAGGGGCAGCTACTGCCACTCTTTAATAGCAGCAGGAACAGGCATCCCCACCCTCTGGGACTCCCCCAGCCTCACTTCCCCTTCTCCTCCTTTCCTTCGTGAGAGACAAAAAATAACGCTCCTTAACTGCGGTGAAATAGATTGACAAAAAAAATACCTGATAACAGACAGTTTCAAACTGAGATGTTTATATGTGGGTCAAATATGAGTTTGTAAAATCCTCCAACCTCATAGCCAGATTTTTCTCTTCTCTTACCTCCGGATGTTAGACAGTCAAATTTCGTTCTTGAGCTGAAGGTTGTTTATATAAGCCAAGGATAAATGTGTTCTTAAAGGCTGTTCTTTCTGGGTGGTTTAGCACAGTATAGTTGTTTCATATCTATTTCACTTAGCTGTTGCAGTATTCCAGCAGGAAACAGCAGCAGGAGACTGATGTTATGCAAGGGATAGGAGCAAAAAGGATATGCTTGTGAATACTGATCTTCTGACTGATATAACCATTGTGATAAAAAATAATGTCTTAGTAGTACAAGACTCAACTCTTCTGCATGAAGTTAGATACATTCTGCATCAATCTAGTTT
The DNA here is from genome assembly GCF_001604755.1 of Lepidothrix coronata. Taxonomy (NCBI): domain Eukaryota; kingdom Metazoa; phylum Chordata; class Aves; order Passeriformes; family Pipridae; genus Lepidothrix; species Lepidothrix coronata. Next base: position 678,048 of record NW_016690196.1, read on the forward strand.
CTTCTGGGAGCTGAAAAAGAAGAAAGGTCACAAGGCTGTAGGACAGATCTGTACCATACATCCCACAGTTTCCTGCCTCCATGGGATCCAGGGCAGCAGCAGCAGAAGCCCCAGCACTGGAAGATGGGTGGGCACAGCTTCATGATTTGTGTCTGTCTCAAAACACAGGGGGGATCCCTTTCCCAGAGTGGAAGTGGTGCTGAAATGTCTCCCAACAGAGTCCTGACATAATGGAAGGCAACAAGTCAACTGAGACTCCTGCATTTACAGGTTACAAATGGCATTCTAACTAAATCGTCCTATGTATTTTTCCAGTAATGCATGAACTCAATGAAACATCATTAAGAGAAATTAATTGGCTCTGAGGCTATCACCTGTCATTTCCCTTTGCATGCAGGATCATGAAAGTTCTCACCAACTAGTCTATTTAATATCTTCATAAGTTATGTACCCTGCTCATCTCTTCCTATCCTTTTGCCCTTCACATTTTCTCCTTCTCCTTTTTCTTAGTCTGCATTTCTGTTACTTTATGAACAGCTAATTGACCAAATGATAATGCTAACCATCTTCCATTCCCTGTAATGGGAGAGAAAGGTCTAGCATAAATCTCTGCATCTCCACTGTAATAAACGATTCAGCTGTGACAACTTCAGCATGGACCAAAGATAGACTTGAAATTTTTAAAAAACAAAACTGTGAATAACGTGGTGCTACTCAAAGACTGAGTGTTACAATACTTACATTCTGTAAGGTGGGAATTTTGCAGTAAACAGATAAAATAGTTGCGCTTGAAAGATGAGCAAATAGGTCTGCAGCATTCTAACTTCACACAGCCACACTTACAGGCCATAAGAACAAGGTATCTCAAATAGTTCACAGAAGTTTTAATTTTAGGCCACTAATTCACACAGAGTAGCCAAGATAACAAATTTATTACAACTTTTAGTGTTTAGTTTTCATATATTGTTACATAATTGTTAGTGTGATAAATATTGTAGTGGTAAATATTTTGCACATCAATTATTACAAAAAATCATACACTGTTTTTGATAATGATTCAAATTTTACCTTAATAAATCTGAACAGTGGATAGTTTCTCTTTACAAAACTTATACTTGTTTTTTTCAAAGGTCAGCTGAAATACAGAAATACTATCATTTTCTCAGGACCTAGTGCTACCCTTCCTGCTGTATCCAACAAGCAATGATACCAAACCATCTTCCACTTGGTGGGAAAAAAAAATATTTCACTGAGAACAAAATGATGGAAATAAGGTTCATTTAATCACTCACTGAAGGTTCAATATACAGAAAACACTAAAATAGCAGAAGTTTTGTTACAAGGATGGAACCATGGAATGGTAATGTACATATTTCCCTGTTTGTAAATATAAATATGCATACATATGCAGTGATCACTGGCTGAAAATATAGATCTTGACATTGTAATGAACATGTTTTAGTAAGGGCGGATCTTTGACATGGTAAAAACATTTGTCTATGCATTTGTAGCAAAACAAAAAATACGAATATGAAAGAAACGAAGACAAGCATTTATCATCTGTTTTCTCTCAGATTATATTATTTAATCTAGAAACCAGAGTGGATTCCAGATGCACTTTTAAATATGACACAGAGCCAGTTTACCAGTGCCAAAGCTCTAGAGGGGTGCACATACAACAAATTTGCCCCTTCAAAAGCACAGGCACACGCATGACAAGTCAGTCACTTGTTCTGAGTTGTGGTCACTCCCTGCCCTCAGGAACTAGCTGAATGCATCTAGATTTTGAAGTTTTATTCTTGACTGTAGGACCAGTGGCTACAGTGCCAACAGTTATTCAGAATGTTCCCTTTATAACTCTCAGAAGATTTGCCCCCAGGGGATGCAAGTAGTTTCGTAATTGCTTTTTTTCCTCAGCTTTCACAGAGGTGGAAAAGCTGCATGTTGCAAATCCACACTGCCCATTTAGCAGGGTGAGGCAGAGAAATTACAGAGTTGCAGCAGATGTGGTAAAGACCTCACTGCCATAATTCAAAATTAGTTCTCCAATACTGACAGGAAACCGTGTTTGGGGGACAATCCTATTGCCATTTTGTACCAGCAACACTTAGAAAGGTGACGGTAGGAAAAAAAAAATCTATCTGTTCTGTTCACTGAGCTCCAAGCAAGACAATCATTACTCACACTGCAACTTAGGCAAAAGTCACCCTGGTCTTCCCTAACCATTACTTGTGCTGAACCATTACAGGTTCAGAATTAATACCAGATGATGCTCATGGTCCATATGAAAAATGGATGCAAGATAAAAATCTATAAAGTGCAAATTGTAACAAAAAAACCTCCAATTTTTCCTTTTCACTGACCTTTCTTCATTAGTGCTTTAATTTGCATGATCTTCTTCACTGTGTAACCCAGGGACTACCAGGTAGCACCAAAAGAATGGCTTGTTCTCTACAGATGGACAGCTTTCTGGAACCTTCTGGTTTACCCATAATTCCACTCATTCCCACCCCCCAGTCTGCAAAGCACCAATTCAGGCCAACTAAAGTGCAGTCAACTTCACACCTTCTTTATTCTTCCTTGATAATTCTATGCACTGGCAGTTCAGGGATCAATGGGATAACTGAAGCTCAAAGAAACCTCAGGAAATTTCTTGTCTGACTTGTTCCACTGCTTGGCTGTCCTTGGGGTGAAAAGGCTTTTTCTTACATCCCATCCAGTTCAAATTCGTTGTCTGTGATCTTTCCACTGTAAGTCACCCTGAAGAACCTGGCTCCATCTTACTGAAAAACTCCCCATCTCTATTGGAAGGCTGCTATTGGGTTCCCCTGAAGATGTTTCACCACCAGATTAGTCAAGTGCAACTCCCTCAGCCTCGCCTCAGAGGCAAAGTACTACAACCCTTTGACAATCTTGGTGGGTGGTTCCACTGAACCCACCCCAGTTTACAGATGCCTTTCTTGTACTGGGGTCCCAAAACTGGATGCAGTATCTAGATGTGGTCTTAAGAGGGCTGAGTTTAGGTCATAATCACTTCAGACTACTGACTCCAGTCCTGTCAGTACAGCCTGGGATGCTGGTACCCTTCTTTGCTACCAGGGTGCACTGCAGGCTTATACTCTACTCATTAAGCAACAGGACTCCACATCCTTTTCCCACAGAGCTTCACCCCAAGCAGCCAGGGCCTGACCTGCTGTGTTGCAGCATCATTCTTCCTTTCCAAGTGCAGGACTTTGCAGTTGTCCTTGCTGAATTTTATAACATTTCTGTCAGAGCATTTCTCCAGCCTGACTAAGTTCTGAAAGGCAATCCTACAATATGCTTTAAGAAAATTCAGAGTAAAGACATCCATCAACAATTTTGGAAGAGATTTCAGTTCTGTGACCAAAAATGAACTGCTTGCAGAGCTTCAGATGCAGAATCCCTTCAGTATTTCACAGCTTCAGAATGTGGTTTCCTTTGGCAGCCCACAGACACTGCCACTGAAATTGGTCTCCAGTGTAAATAGTCTAGTGGCTGAAATCCACCTCATTCTCATGTCTCTTCAGTTCATCCCTATAGTGGCTTTACTTGGATGACATTTAGTTTTGTCTCATTGTGTTTACTGCTGTCATCTATTTGCTGAGTGTCATCACTGGTGATAATAAAAATGATAGAGGAAGAGCTGAAAGTCACTTTCTTCTTTGGCCTGTCCCCTGCTTTCTGAGACATAACTATTGGTCGTATTGGTTTGTCATTCCCTGTTGCTGGTGTTTCTTTCATGGTCCTCTGGAATCTCATCAGGCGAAAGCACAGGAGTTGCAAAAGGCATCGGCGAAACTGCAAGAGAGAATAAACAGAATGAAGTTACAACTCCATCAGCATTCACTATCGTGTACAATCCAGTGAAGGGCACAATACAGTAAATGACTCAAAATAACAGATTTCTGCATATTTTCCACCTTGTTCTCAGTTAGTTGCAGTGCTGTAACAAACATGGTGGTTTTTTAGCAGCTACTTTTTTCTCTACACCAGAGCTGAATAGGATCACCAAGCCAGTAGAGGGCACTGAAATGCAATTTAATATTTTACCAGCCACAGAATCTACAATCCGCAATCTGCAAAGGACAAGAGAACGAGGCTTGAAAATGTGCTACAGGTATTGTTCCCACATTCAAAAATCACACATTTTATCTAGCAGGGAAAGAATAATCTCTGAAACACTTCCCAGGAGGATGCAGAGGGAAGGAACAAGGGGAGGAAGGGGATACAAAGTGATGTTTTCTACCTTTACCTTAAAATAACTCCAGGGTCTGGAATTGTGTCAAAAGCATCGAACGTCACAGATGTAAAATCAAATTTCAATGGTCGGTAACACATAAGTAAAATGCATCCACTGAATACGGAAGGAACAGAAGCAGACTAGAAGCTACCTATGGTACAGGAAGTCTGTTCTACCTTGTGACTAAATAATGCAAGGCATTCAGTAAAGGTTCACACGCATATATAGAATGATTATTCCAGTAGTAGAGCTGTTTTAATTGTCCAGTTATGGTCTCCCCTTCAACAAAACTAAGATCCAGATATAGAGGTTAAAGGATGCACTCATTCAGTAGATCCATATCTGCACACTTTTAAAGCTCAAATATGATCCTTTGAGGAAATTCTCTAATTTTACAAGAAATAAGAGGGCAACCTCCTCTTCTTTTAATAACCCATAACAAGACTTGCCTGGAACATAGGAAGAGGACTTCATACAACCAATCAAAACACCAAACAAACCCAAAACAACAACAACAAAAAAACCCCCACAAGTAAAAATAGTGGGGAGTGCCAGAAAACAATCGGAAAATAACCCATCTTTTTTCTGAAAAGGGAGTAGGATATCTTTTTTCAACAGCCTTCCATTTAGCTCTGTTAAGGATTATTCTGTATTATCCTGCATGGCCAGTGACTCTGCTTGCCCAGCTATTATGCAAGAAGCTCTCCAACATGCCAGTTTGGAATAAGGTTTAGTTATAGAAAATTAATCCTACTTTGACACGGGGGAGACCATAGGTCCCATTGGGAAGGGGACCTAGCCAATTACAAGATGACAGAGAGAGCTAAACTGGTGCATGAAAATGGTCGTGTGGAGGCCTTGAAGACCTCAGAGAAAGTGTTCTACCTCTGAGTAGCAATGAAGTGAGAGAGCGTAAGCATTTTAGAACAGGTCAGATAAAGGAAGGATATTACAGAGAACTGGGTTTAGTGATTTAGTTATTTTGCCCTTCTGAGGGCAAAATAACACAAAAAAAAATAAGCAAAAAATATCATCATTTTGGTTCTAATCTGGAATTAGAGGCGAGTGAGAAACACTTCACAACACATCTCCAACAAGTGTGTTCAGATGATTGATTCTTATCCTGGCTATGTCTTTATTGGCATTGTGCCTGGTACCAGTTTGATTTGCTTCTGGGTATCAGAACCTACAAACTGTTTTTCAGATAAACTAGATTCTGACATCTAGGTACAGAATCAGTGTATTAAAGAAAACACCCTGTTGAAAAACGGTCTTTTTGAACACGACTGTTGTGAGCTCTCCATATCCAGGCCAGCTCTGGTATTGTGCAGCTGTGTAACCATGGATCAGCCTGCTGTGAAATGATCTGTTGGGGAAGAACTGAAAGATGCCACATCGAGGGCCTCCTGCCTTTACTCAGAAAAGCATTTAAACTCACTCTTAACCTGGTCCTGACCTGAGCTGCACGGCAGCTTTTGCTTGGCTGCCCACCTGGCTGATTGGACCCACTGACTTTGCTGCCTCATCCCTACAGACTGCTGGCTGGCCCAGGTTGCTACCAATGTAGGAAATCACAGAAAATTCTCATCTCTATAATGAACTAACAGATAAGGAAAACTCAGGAAAATCCTTCTAGCAATAATTCATGGGTTTTTACCCTTTGCCAAGTGATACCAAACTCCAGGTATCTCTAACTCTATGGTTTCAGAAGTTTACAATGTGCATGTTACGCTAGTTAGTGTTAGTATTAATACACCAAGTTATTGTTGAAACACTGACCAAGTTAGTGTTCTTGGTTATGGTGAAGTATGTTAATGTCTAAATAAATTCACCGACACCACTTAGCTGCAATCAGCGGTTATCTTCACAGTTACAATGATTTACAGAACGATGTATGGTTTTCTAGTTTCCATCTATTTGGCATGCCTCTGATAACTCCAAATACTTCCATGCTCTCTTTACTCTGTAAAGCACTGAAAGGAGCTAGTTACCACCATTAACTCAGCAGTCTACTTTTTGTAATGAAGACTACAGAAGCAGACAAAAATACAAACTTTCTTCACATAGATAAGTATGTCTTCTTAACATAATTTGTCTCCAAAAAACATTTAACTGTCATCCACATGAGATTCTGGCTTTGAGTACTGTGAAGGTCTGGTGTAGTATTTGAAATACTATGCTGAGTTTTCTTCTTCCTAAAAACACAGACAACAGATATTCTGAATTTTCTCTGATGGAGTTCTGTTGTGGTATGGGAGCAATTCATATGAGCTCTTCTAGTTGTAGTCCATTTCATGGGTAAACTGTCAAAACTGGACACTTAAATTCTGACACTCTTTCCCATCTCTTCCATGGGAGTTTAATGTCTCAATTCACATATGAGCAAACCCAATTTCTAATCCGGTGGTACTTTAAGCATCATCAGGTATTTTAATTCTACTAGACTGTCACCTTTTATCCTAGCTGTTCAATTTTTTGAAAAATTTAAGCTTTTCAGATTAAAGTATATCAGATCTAAGCTCCACAATTATGATATTGGCTACTAATCATTCAAAAAAGAAAATCTTTAATTTACCTACCTTTCTACTCATGAAGATGTAGATGACTGGATTATAAGCAGTGCTTGACTTGGCAAAGAAAGATGGGATGATAGCTACAGTTGGAGTTACAAGGTTGCTATATCCATATGTTATCAGGAGGGAGACCACTGCATAGGGCATCCAACAAATAAGGAACGTGGAGATCATCAAGAAACACATTTTAGCCACTTTCTTTTCATATTTTAGAAGTTTGATCACTTGAACACTCTGGAAATCTTCTACACTGCGAAGCTGTAGAAGAAAAAGATAAAATGGTAAGGTAAAATAGCTCTATGTTTTACTGGAAACTGAATAGTTCTACATTTATTTATAACTAACTCATTCACTAATTTAGTTTTAGGCACAGACACTATACACCTTATCTTGTGAACCACAATTCTTCTGGAAGTTTACATCATGTTTCCCAGACTTACTATTAAGTGTAAAAATACAATCTGAAGAAAAATAGAATAGTGAATCTACTAGAAAACAATAAACCCAGTGATGTTACAAAACACGCTGCAGTTATCATTGCAAGTATTTTAGAAAAATAACTTGCCCTCATCCACTGGCATTAGCCAGTTCAGTTTATATTTAGTGGTCCTTTAGTGTCTGACTAGTTAGACAATGCTGTAAATCCGTGTCATCAGAAGTCTTTGGAGAAAAGAAAATTTCATAAAAGATTTCCCTGTACTGCTCTACCACTTCGTTACCCTAAAATTATGAAATTGCTAAAGCAAAATACTAGGCAGCAGATTACCAGAACTATCTGAGTGAGTCATAAAATGAGGAAAAGATGGGTTATGTATGTGAGCATTTTCCATAAGTTATCAGTGGTGCCAATATTGTTGACCACAAACCAGAATGGGTCCAGACTAATTACCACAGAATATGAATCAATAACACTTTCTGATACTAAGGATCTGGACTGAATTAAAAGGGGTTGCCTTAACATGGAAAACTGTTTTAACAGGGCTTCATCTCCACTTGGAAGAGTTTCACAGGGTTATCTTCTCAAGAGTGATGAGGAGAGAGAATTCATGAATCAGAAGAACTGCAAACAGAGTTTACTTTTTCCCTGTTTTCAAGTGAGGATCTGATATGGATTAGTGAGCATAAGCAGTTCCCTAACCTTCCCTCCAGTAAAACTACACAACAAATAGACCTTGATAGGTCTAAGTTGGTTCTCCTCCAATCCTACATCCTTTTTAGTGGTGCCTGGTATAGATGAACGTAGATTAAACATTCAGAAGTTTGAATAGGAAGTGAAAGTGCAAATTTGGCTCAGACCCTAGCTTAATATACAGCTTTAAATTTTTTTCAGTGAAAATATTACATTAAGAGAAATCTTACTTGTACTAACTTACCATTCTTACTGCATATAGAATATGGCCATAGCAATAGGCCATGATGCCAACAGGCACTACTAGACAGCCAAGGAAAAAAAGGAGTACAAAGGAGGTATCATTTGGGTCTTTTGACTTCCAGTCCACTGAGCAACCCAGTCCATGAATTTCCAGTGTGTATCTGTTCCAGCCCAAAAGAGGTGCTCCAGTCCAGGCTAATGAGTACAGCCAGATGTATGTGATAGCCCGCCAAGACCAAGAGAAGTCAATCACTTTTGCGTGGACTACTCGAATGTAGCGTTCATAGGCAAGAACAGTGAGAGTCATAATTGAAACAATTCCTGTAAAAAATAAAGAAAATCAATTAAATAGTTCACAAATATTGCAAATGATAGATGTTTCCTTTGCTAGCAGTTTAACTCAAAATTAGTTAGCTCATATTATGAATCTAGCACCAATAAGATTTTTGGGTGACACCCCATTACTCACTAACCACTAGGTCAAACAGCATCACCAACTTCAAAACTACTCGGAGTAGGAAGCTGACATCTGATCCTGATGTCCAATGGCCATGAAGAAGGATAAGAAAAAAAGAGACCAAGCTAATACTTCTTCTTAAACATTACTTAAGTGAGGTTTCATGGTCCAAGGTTTAGGGTTTTTTCTGCTGGCAGTTGTTGCAGGATTTGTTGTTCTTGTGCACTTCTTTGGGGCTTGTGGTTTCTATTTTTGCTGGTTTTGGAGGGCTTTTTTCATTGTTGTTTTGGGTTTTTAAAAGAAATAGCTACCATATGAAATTGAGGTAATCAGCAATAACAAAATGTGTTAAAAACAGTGAATTCAGAGATGAGAATGAAATCAAAAAAAAGCCTTCAACAACTGAAAGCATAGATGTACACCTTTAATCACAGAATCACAGAATATTCTGAGTTAGAAGGGACCCATAAGGATCATCGAGTCAAACTCTTAAAGTGAATAGCCCATAGGGATTGAACCCATGAACTTGATCTTTTTAGCACCATGCTCCAACAACTGAGCTAATCTCAGGGTCACAATGTGAACAAGATGACTAGAAGAATTCTAACTTATTTTAAGATACCCTAGAAGTCTTTGCATTCAAAAAAAACAATCAAGAAAGCAAAGTGTTATGTTGCTGAAGGTGTCCCAGCTGAAAGCCATTTGGTTATTTTGAGTGTCCTTTCCTATCTTGCCACTTTCATAAAAGTATCAGTCTTCATTTATTTATCCACCCTCTTCCTTTTCTGTCCAATTCAAACAATTGTTAACATGCTACAACAGAAATCACATTCATATTTGCCATAACGTGCATGTATACAGTTGTAAGAAGGCTAACTGTGCAGATTTCACTACCAAAGAGAGAATAACCATAACTTAGCAGAAACCTTCAAAGGATATTACAGATACCTGATCTCACTTTGAAAAAAAGGATAAGCATTAATTGAAGACAAATGAACAGTAGCACAAAAGGACCAGGAACATGGATTTTGAAAGGCAACCAAGAGTAACAAAATCTAGAGCAACACATAGCCTCTACACCAAGGTATTTAACAGCAAAACTAGTGCATTATTAACTAAGTATCTCACAGTAGGATATGCTCCAAAATCTCTAAGAAAGTTACTTAATCCTGCAAGCATTAAAGGACTCCTTTTTAAAAGTGATGAGTTTAGCAAGCTTTCTTGATTCACACAAAGGATTAATCTGAAATAAGAAGTGCCAATTCTTGTCATAGATCTCTTAAAAAAATTTTTTTAATATATACTTTTTTGCTAGTTGTCCTTAAATCTTCATCTCAAAAAGTCGCTATTGTTGGGCATGCAGTAACCTTTCACAGTTAGTTTTGTATGGCTTTTACTTGTACAAATTATTGCTGTAGAATTTTATTTTCATGGCTTGTATTGGACTAGTAAATGTTGACTAGACGGTTTCCAAAGACTTAAGGTTTGATTTGGTTTGTGCTCTTTTTTAAATGAAATTGAAAAGTAGTCTTTCATGACCTTTTGTGGGACCTAACATGCTGAAAATATACTGAAGAATGTGGAACTAAGAAAAATACTAGCAGCCATTAGAAAATAACCACAGAATTTTAGTTACTATTCTACACTTATACTGGTTCAGTAAATGCTTTATACAATCAAACACAGTTTACTTTCTAAACACAAGATAAAGCAAGAAGTTCCCCTCCTATTTCTCTTGCCCAAAGATTAGGAATTAGAAAATTTTACCTAACAGTTATGAAAGTCATCCACAGACATGTTTATGGAGGAAAATTCACATCACTCAACTATAGGCTCTCAGTTTGCTTACATAGCATACTGAGGCTTCACGTCTGTGATCAGTGGAGAGGAAGCACAGCTCCTCAGAATGATGAGTCAGAATTCCAAAATTAACCTCTTGCTCTTTACCATCTTCCTTCTCCCTACAACGGCATTCAATGCCCCTGTGTACTTCTAATATTTCCCCATCCATTTTTATGCAAGTACTGAATTCTAGCCATGACAAAGTAATTAAAAGCACACACACTTGGCTGAAAGTACAGGTGTTTAGAAGCAATAATTTACTCAGTCCTTGACATTCTCAGGGAAGGCACTAGATGCTGAATATCTCTAAAAATCAGTAAGTGCACACAGATTTTTTGAACAGCTTTATATCAAGCCCCTTTTTAGTCTGAAACCACTGCTCTTTAAAGGCATAATTGAATTTTCCTCCCTGAACTGTAAACAGGACCTTGGAAAGCCTGTTGGACAGTATGCATCAAAATGCATATCCCTGTTCTGTTGGTATTCAAGAAGCGTCTGCTAGAACGCAGACATGAGGCAAGAAATGCAGGTCACGACATACTACAGTAAATTCCTCTTTGATGTAGGTTCTCTGCTGCAACAAGGTCATAGCAGCAAGAGTAGAGGTTGAAGTAGTTAATCATATAAATAGAAATTGGAAACAAAATATCTTTAGAGGATGAGAAAAAAATGTAGGGAATTTCATTAAAAAAAAGAAAAAGCTCCTTGTGTGCTGTAGAGCCATGACTGCCTTTTTAATTGTGGTAGGTGACATGCAGAAATAGCTGTAAGAACAGGAATACCGACATCTGCCCCAAGGAGATGAGTTTTAAAACACATATTAGAAAGACAAAAGTCCATAACTAGGAGGAAACACACATTGATTCTGGTGGAGAGTGCTGTAGATAATGATGTTTAAGAGTTATTTGGGTTTTCTTGTTCTTGTTACTTCTACAGGGGTCTATAAAACAAATGAATTTTTAAGAAAATAAAACTTCAGTGTTCAACAGGTAGACTAGATCTTGTGAGTGTGCATTGCACCTAAGTAAATATGTTTTTAAATGGCCATGGGACTTTTTCTAGGAAGCAAAGAAAATCCTGAGGAGATTCTGACTGAAGAAAAGAGGAAAATTTTCTGTAATGAAAAGAGCAAGTCATTGAAATAATCTCCCCAGGGAAGTGGTGCATTCTCTGCCATTGGACACTTCTAAAATTCAGCTGGACAGGGTGCTGGGCCATTGTGTTTAGACCACGCTTTTGTCAGGAATGGTTGAGCCAGATGATCCTTGAGGTCCCTTCCAACCTGGTATTCTATGATTCTATGAATATCTTTATTAGTGTACTGTATGATTTGACATCTTTTTTTCAAAAAGAAACAAAGCTTGCAAAAATCTGTAAAAGATAAAACTGACTTTGACTTTACTGTGTAAAGTCTGTGCAATTTAAAGATTATTACCACAAGTTATTTAAACCCTAAACATAAAAGCAGCTGCACAGCTCTCAGTTATACCACAAACTGGGGAGCTCCTGTATTTATTACAACAATGATTGTAATTCTTGGCAACAGTTTTCCAGCATGTAAAAAAAATCATTAAAAACTGTCAAAATTTCTTAGCAGTTTTTGTTCCACTAAAAGTGAGTGGATAATAAGGCCCAGTTTCATACACAATGGCAGGGGAGGTTCTTGGTTTTTAATAGGATTTTAATACAGGCAAAGGTAAGACTGGAATAGAAAATAATTTGAATTTCCCCCCCATCATGCATCTTCTGCACTATGTGTCAATATGCAACCAAAGCCCATCTGATATTTCGAACCAAAACTTTGAGAAAGAAGCAGCACAGATTAGTTCGTGTAGCCAGAACAGCCTCATGGATAGACCATAAAAGCATTAACTGAGTGTCGTATCTGTGAATGATCTGCAGCAATGACTGAACATCATGTAGGTTATTTGAGTTTCACAACTATTGGGAATTTGGGCTATTCTCTGTGCGCACTTCACGTCAACAAATTCTATTCTGAAGCTGCAAAATGCCCAAGGTACAGCTCTAAGTAGCACAAGCTAGAATATGCCTGTCACCTCCACATGTAAGTGATATGAACCAGTAACACTCACGGAGGCATAAATCTTGAAAAAGTCTGTTCAAAATCAATGTGCCACAGTCAGTGGGCAACATGCATGTTGGCACAATGCAGGTTTTTTTCTATATGCTAATAGCACTGTCAGGTTCCAACCAAGCTTCTGCATAATCAAAAAAAGGAATTATATATATATATTTAATCAGTTACTTGGATCTTATTTGGGAAATTACCCGTACCTCTGCTGCAATGATCGCAAAGATGAAAAATTTCTTCTCAAATGAGGAAATTACAATTGAATGAGAAGTGAGGAAGGGTGAATTTAAATATTTTGGGAGCTGAATTTAATGCAATTGGAGACTAGCTTTGATGTTAAGGGATGGTTTCAAGCACATTTATGATATATTCAACATCCTAGACAGTACTGCTGGAACTTTATAACTCTTAGTTATGATTAACAAGTGAAAGAGTTTCAGTTCCTTTCGAGATTATTTTAACTTAGTTACTTGTTTCCCCATGGTAATCTAGGATTCTATTAAACCTGCTCTTTTAACCTATTAATGACAATAACAAGACATCCAACAAACACAACATCTAAAGATGCAGCTATGGAGTAATTGTTAAACCTACAAAATAAAGTCTCAGCTTTCATGAAGTAAACCAGAGTTTCCCACAAGATCTATCTAGATGCACAGTTCAGAAAGAAGTTGTTCATTTTGAAGTCACCCACAAATGGATTCAAGAGCTCATTTCTTAAAGGACCTGCGTCTAAAAATTTCCTACCCCTAGCAGACTTACTTGCAGAGGTCTAGAAATCAGTCTTTAATCGGATTTTTCATCTTTAAAGAAAATAGTTTCTGAATCAGTAATAGCTGTCAGATAAGCTAACAACATACATGTTTATCAGTTTACCCTTGAAGCCAAAGCTGCTTTATCAAACTAATTTCTACTTTTTTCTAATTTTCTTTTAAAGCTAATCCCCTAGATTGATGTGCTCTGTTCTACCATATAACTAAAAGAAATGTAAGAGTGGTTTCAGGTAGACAGCTAAAGCTTGAAACAAATACAAAAAAATTCATCTTTGCATCATAGTTTCATTAGATGTAGTGCACATTTTCTTGTTGTCCCAAATTTTCCCATTGAATGTAAATGAAGCTATAGAGAAGGCTGAATATAATGTTTCACTGCAAAGAGTTCATGAGTGAATCCTGAAGCCTTCATTCAAGTAAAATTCTTATTAAACATCAATGGAGCCTCTGTACATAAGAACTTCATCCATTATCAATTTTGGATTTTTCCCAATGTTTATGTCAAGAAAGATGGAGAGAATTGTTAAATGACTGCAGTTATGGAGCTTAAATGCAGGACTGTGTACAAAGCAATCAAAAGCACTGGTCATCTGTGGTTTGGATAAATCTATTAAACCCATCAGATCCACCAAACGCATCATATTTCAAATGTACGTCTTATTGAGATGAAGTTATCTGTGCTGGGCATTAAAAGATTCTTTGGTTTTTTCAGTGTTCATTAAGCCTTCTTGGCATAACCTATATTTAAAAGCAACTAGGGATAACATACACCTGTAGACACCTTGATTTTCAAATTCTGTGCAAGTCTACATAAAGATGCTCATTTAGTTTGGACAATATTCATATTTTCATTAGAGGAAAAATGGTCTTATTTGCTATACCCTTCTTTTGTCTACTCATTGAACTTCTAGGCAAACTTGAGCACTAGTGGTACGTTATTAATTTCTCTACTTCCAGTCATAGTTGTATATTCAGATCAAAAATTGCAAAGAAACTTGAAAGCTTGCTTCTAGTGTAAAAAAAAATAATAAATTCATAGCACTAACCTGAGTTAGCTAATTCAGGTTAAAACAGAAGTAAGCACAAGGTTTGGATTTGTATTAGCAACCGGAATTCCACACCACAGACAAGTGCTGAAAACAACTTATTAAAAGCAGTGAAAAATATAACCTTCTTGTTATGGATTTCATGGAGCAAAATACATTTCCCCCCCCCCAGTATGGATTAATTCTTAACATTGATTTCTCCATGTTGACTCCGGCTGTGATGTCAAGCTTCAAAACAATCTTAGGAATTTAACACTAAAGAACAAGTTTGAGTGTCCTTAAACTAGTCCTATGCTAAATAAAGCACAAAGGCTGACAAGCATGTACTTGGCAATGCTGTGGTAATTATCCCTAATATTCTATAGGGATAATTGCTATAAAATTCTATAGGGATAAATGCTATAAAATTAAGCAATTTATGAGATTCCATATCCTATGAGGTTGATGGTCTCTGATGCAGGGGAGGAGGGAGAAGGTGGTGGTTATGTGTTAACCTCAATATTATCTCATGATGAATTGTTGCATGCATCTGGTATCTAGCTTTATGCTGCCTAACTTAGCAGACTTCAGGATCTCTTTCATATGCGACACTAGTATGGATCACCTTTTTGCAAAGCTAGGTTCTGCGTATTCCACATGATGAGCAGATGGAATATTCTTCAAGTATGTAACACACCTGGCCAGCCACAATTCCCCCACAGTGCCGACCTGATGCTTTTCAAGTCAAACAGTAGGCTAAAACTCCCCAGTGTTTTATCTGATATGGCAGGAACCCTACACATAGTGTTACCTAGAGCACATACACACCAAAAAATGCCATGTAAGTAGAATACTTGTCACTCTCTCAGAGATTTTCTAAAGGCTGTTTTCAGAGCCATTCCCATCCTATCTCGTCCTCTATATTCCTCCATCTTTGGTTTTTGTTTTTTCAATCCTGCTACCTATGAACATATTATTTCATATCACACATTTTGGTGGGAAAGGACGGAAATACATGGCATTAGCAAGTATAAACACATGGCAGTACCACGTACAAGCAATGCTTTACTTTGCATGCTCAGAAATCAAACTGAAAGGCAAATCTATGACCATAAAGGTTTCAAGTCACAGCTACCATAAAAGTGAGAATACAGCCCATTCATTCAGAAATATTGAAACTTAAGCATCTAATACATATGTTGATTGGGATAT
>NW_016690196.1:694131-759591 GCF_001604755.1 Lepidothrix coronata
AATTATTGCATGTATATGGTTCCATGTATATTTTCCATGTATGATTCAGTTTCTGTGGTCTACTGCAGAAAAAAGCACTGACTTTTACTTCCCTCCCTGTCCCCCTTCCCCATCTCCCCCTGGCAGCTTTTCCAGAACTTATTTAGATTTCATTCTGAGTGAGTTGCATATTTTAGTTTGATGAAATATATGCTGATTAAAAAAAAATGTTACAGAAAGCCATTATGATTATTGTTTGGATATTAGTCCCCTCTTAGCAAAAATATGCATTTCAAACTGATTTTTAGTTTTTATCTGAAACAAATTTTGTTATGCTTAAGGCTTCTTGAGGTGGTGGAGATCTATGTACTTTGATTCAAGGCTGAGGCCCAAGATTGTGAGGGTTGATTTACTCCACTAGCAAATCAGTCTTTCTGACTCTTCCTGAAAGACTTGGGTGATCAGTGTTTACAGATAATGCATGTCTGATATACAGACTTTCATCTCAGAGAATACTCCTATCTATACGTGCCAGTTACAAACATAAACACTCACTGTGTCTAGGACTGATGCTAGTTTTAGCTCTGATTTAAGCCTAGGCAATTACCCTAGCACAAATGGGGTCATTGCCATTTAAGTTGCAGTTAAATGTAGCAAAACTGAAGTGTCTTGTTTAAGCCATTAGCATGAAATTTCTACATTGCAACTCCTCCTCTTCTCCACTAGCCAGCCACTCTGAATCAGGGAGGAGTGATAACCTATCTCTTGTTGGCTGGATTTTTTTGAAAGAAAATTCTCATTTTTGCCACTTTCTATTGGTTTCCCACGAAAATTCTGCAGGTAGTGAAGATTTGATTATGTATCAAATATGATAATTATTTCTTCTGTATTCTAGGTTTTTCCAGGAGTCATATTACTCTGGATACATCATTAATACTTCAAGCTACACAGTGCAGGTCATCATGGAGAAGACTGCAACACACATCTGAGCTGCACTGCGTTGTCCCATAATATGTGTATATTCTGACTTTATAATCCTTAATTAGAACAAAAAATATTGCAGTGCCTTCAGAACTAAGCATTAGTTTCAACAAGTTCTAACAACCACAACAGCTTTTCCCCTCTCCATGCAATATATAACTTATTTTCATGGTTTGCCATATTGCCCCACCACTCCCCCCAAACATGACTTGTAATTTGGACAGAGGTAGTATAAGATACATATTCCTGAATCTTTACAGAACAGCTGCAGCATAACATGGCAAATAAGATGCAATTCTGAGACAGACCATGGCTTCTATCAAAAGACATATTATTTTCTCTATCAATTAATCCTTGACCTACGTCCAAGTGCTGAATTACTATTTTGCATATCTAATCAGAAAGCCACTCTTCTGCAATCCATCCTCACCTTCTTCACATTTGAAAAGCTAGACAGCAGTTTAGAGAAGCAACTTCCTGTCCATGGCAAGACAAGCTGCTACTGCACTCTGTAATTTTGTATTACAAAATATATAACCAGTCTATTTGAATTCAGCAATTAGATGTTACAATATGTTTTCCGTGCCAGCTATGAATCACTTCTAATTTTTCAACCAATTTTAACATCTGCATTCAAATCTAGGTAGGTGAAAAATCACTTCTCATAGGCATAAGAGACTTCAAGTATATTTTATATGCACCTGTCCGATAAAACTACAAGGAAATAAATCACCTCTCCCAGATTCAATCCTGCAAGTGATTTATTCACTTTAAAAAAAAAAAAAATTGGTACAGCTGAAAGCACGCTGATTGAGTCTCCATCTATCTGTAACACAAGATCCTAAAACCATCTGCTGAGCAACCACAGAAAATGCTTTTAGTGAGATTAAATCAGTGCATACAACATACATTGGTAAATGCAGGGGGATGGCACAGGACATTGTTCTGTCACTGTGCAGAGAAAGCCTTAGATGAAGTAGCTAACAATTATATACAGATAAATGTTTTTGCTTTGGTTTAAAATAGACTGTAACTGAAGGCAGGTACACGGGACACTCTCTTATTTCAGTATTTTTCCAAGGCAGGGGGAGGGTAATGTGTAAGGGCTTGCCTTAAAACAAATAAATAAAAGAACCTCAGCTGTACACAGAGCAGCTCTTCAGAGGAAAATATATTCTGTAAAACTACTTACAATTTTTTGCATCCTCCAGTTCACATTATTGGAATGGAGTATACACCTGGATATCAACATTTACTTGATAGCTCATCAAGATCTACCTGCTATATACCAACAGCGACTTGTCCAGAAAGGACATAATACTTTTAATTAATTTGACATTAAAAGCTGGCAGTGTTTTTTTACCCTTACAAGAACAGCTTACAGTTAGGAAAGATAGAGGTCTCTAATCTCACTTCAGAAACATTAGCCTTTCAGTTACAAACAAGGTTTAACAATAAAAACCCCACCCCAGAGTACACCCTTATTGTGCAATCTTCTGTCAAGAGATTGCCTAAAATAAACGTGTTCCTCAAGACCACTCCTGTTATCAACCAGTTGTTTTACTCCTTTCTTCCTTTGCACAATTAAACTTATCAGACAGTGTTAGAACACCACTGCTGGCAGATGGCTTAGCTTCCATTACTTGCAGCTGAAGTGATTTATGCTTGAGAGGTATGCGAGTATGTTCCACACGATCAGACTACCTTACCTCAGGGACTATTCCTACGTACAGAAGGCATTAAAGCACACATCCACTGCCTGGGGGTGGGCAGGACACAGATTTCTCTTGCGCACATCAAATTCTGACAATCACAGTCATTTAAAAAAAAAAAAACTTGTCAGAGAGAAGTCAGCAGACGCACATCAAGAAGTATCTCCTTCACAAATTATACCCAAATCCCTATGCTCTCGGTGATAGACAGCAAACCTCCCAGGTAGGAGTTGTATTACTAAATCAGATAAAGAGATTACACAGATCTCCAGTACTTACAGCGTGGTTGACTATGGACTAGGGAAAAGTTAGAAGCTTTTTACATAAGGAGAGGGTGGCAGATTCAGTGGGACCGGCATTAGAGTTGACTGCACAACTCCACAGAAAGGTGACCCTCACGGTATAAATACATCACTTAATTGAAGCAGCCATCGTATTACATCAGGATACATCACCTGTTACAAAAAAAGCCCTGGAACTCAGTATAACAAAATTAAGTGAGGATTACTGTCTAAAACAGACAACTACGTCATCAAAGCTTACACTAAGACTTGTCAGTTAATCATTTATGTCATTTTCCCCACACTAGTATATGAGGTGATAAGAATGGCTTTGTAATAGCAAGAAAAAAGCCCTTCTCATAGGCTAAACTGTATCTTGACTTCAGACTCTAATGAGTAAAGAAAATAGGGATTATTACTTATGTGACAATGACGGATGTTCAGTATTCAAAATGATCAGGTTTGCACTGTAGAAAGCAAATCTCTGCACATTCTAAAGGCTCAATGAAAACCTTTCAAGCCCCAGAAAAAGTAGCCAGTAGCACAGACACTAAGTTTTGAGCTGTACAATGCAACTCAAAAAGCAGATGTTACTATAAGGGCTTGTCTCATGATAAAGTTATGATAACGCAGAACACAAAATCCAGCCATTTATTCCTAGACAGATAATCTGTAGTTCTGCTGCCATCTTCCCAGCTTTAAAGTTTCAGACCATGAACATCTGCTTACAGTGGCTAACTTCTGGATCTCACATGCCTCCAACTGCCTGGTAAAATGAGAACTCTTACAAAGGAAATTTTCAGATTCTCCAATCCAAAATTATTAGGAGAACTGTAGAGAGGGCCCTTCTTGCTGCTGTGAGGAGGAAAAAAAATTTGCTATTATTTTTTAACAAAGGTTTCTGAACGTACAGATGCTACCAGTTCCTTTTAAGCATAAATGACACCTATATATTTAATCATATTGATATCCTTAGGACGAACACTGAAGCACCTTGATCTTGGCTTTCAAAACAGTATGAGCCAAAATCTTGTAAAAACACCTGTGGAAATTTAAAAAAGCTGCATGGTCATGATTTTCAAAGTTATTCCTGATTAACTGCAGTAATTAGAAAGAACCTCGTTTTTAAAATTTCTTGAGAATTAACTCAGAATTTAAAGTGAAAATCTCTTTTTTTTTTTTTTAAAGATTTAATAATTTGTCTCAAACTTGTTTACTGTCAGGAGAACCCCTAATTTATAGGTAAACAAATACAGAGGTCAACTTGCACCAAGTATTGGGGCTTGGGGGTTGTTCTTCCAAGAAAGAAAAATGCATGAAGCTTCTCTTATTTAAACTTAAGACTGAACAGCCTTTGGATCTGGAGGGCTGGCACAGAAAGCTCACATAGCAACACCCAAGATCATACCCAAGAATGAAATTGCATAGCTGTAAATAAACAGGTTTTGGTTATCTCATGAAAAATGAGATGGACTGGGTCCAATCTCAGGAGATATCCACAGCACTAAAGTAACTTAACATAATCCATTTTGATTTAATAGACTCCATATTCATTGTATCAGAGCTACCACCACTTTATTCTAGAAACATCTTTATTAGGCCATTCTGGCTTACTGAGCAACTGAGCATTGCAAAGCTGTAACTACTCTGCTAAATTAATGAGACCTTCTCTTTTAAAAGCTGTCAATTTTGTATGTCTTCTGATCGATGAACGTACTTTTATTCCCAAAAATTCCTGGGGGGAGTGTTATGCTTTAAAAAGCACTGCTAGGTAATACACATGGCAAGACTTCCATTACATTACTTTCCCCACCACCATCACCTCAAGATAATAGGTGACTTGAGCTGTTATATACAGCAGAAGCATATTTCTAAACATAATACCTGGTTACGCTGAATGAAATCTTCAAAAAGTATCTTCATCACCACCAGGAAAAAAAAAAACCAACACAAAAAAACACACACATACCAAAAAAACACCCCCAAACTAAAAAACTAAACCACAAAAAAAACACAGACCCCAAACAACAACAAAACCCACTAAAGACAAACAAACCAAAAAGCCTGCAAATTACCACTCTTTTCATAGACACATTACAAAATGAAAATAGAAGCTGTGGTGGCAATAGTCCAGATGGCCAACACAGTGTGATGCTACTTGCAGGGCATCATGTTTTTTTTTCCTCATCATTGACATGCCCCTGCTCTCCTATGCAGGTAGGAAACCACTATCTTCAAAACCAGAAAAGAACAATCGTTCTATTTCCAGATGAGAATATGAAAACAATTCTATGTACAAAAGCAAGGGTTAAGATTAGACCAATTTATCAGGTTAGCATCCAATTATAATACCCAAGTTGAATATTTTCTATTCCTTTACATGACAGCTGAAAAAAGTAAATTCAGACATCATTCCTGAACACTAAGTGTGCATTTACTCTCCATTTCCATGTGAGCAACTAGACACAAACACACACTTTTATAATAATAATAATAATAATAATAATAATAAAAAATCCCACTGAAACACGTTATGGAAGAGGAACGTAACGTGAGCAACCACAGGAAGATGTAATTTTGCAAACCGCTGATGCTAACTTGACTACTCTCTAGACAAGGCCCATGAATTTGTCTACATTTTTTTGGAAACAAATTTATTAAATAAAGGGGTGCAGGAAAGTATCAACACTGAATATATTTATAATAACAAATTATGTAGCACACCTCAAAATAAACAGAAATTAAAAATCACATGTGTTCAAACAATTTGCTTGTGAATTTATATACTTCATTGTTTCTATTTCTTCTATTTTGGAAGATGGTGCAAGATTATTACAGTCTAGCTCTTAACACTAACCCTGCTATGTATCTTATTTTTTGAACATATATGCAAAATGACTTCATCAAAAATAGTAAGTATAATATATAAGAGACAAAGATAGGAACAGAACTGTACTTTACATCTCCTGTGTAAGCTTAATGTTCAGCTGCCTGGCAGAATCTGGTTGGCAGACACTTGAGTTTCTCCAGTATTTGAACAGGCCGAGTGATGTAAGCAGACTTTCACTAGCAAAGTTGTCTACCACTTTCCCCCATAACAATAGCTACACAAATGTCTGAGAGCTGTGCACTGCAGAAATCATCTGGTACCAAACCTTGCACAAATGGTTAATCACATCCTGCATCCACCGTAACTTCCAAGACGTAAGAATTTTGCTGCACTATGCAGAAGCAGTCAAATCAATCATGAGGAACGATGCACCTTCCTCTCAGTAGCCCATCAAAGGCAGACTACAGTGCCATGTGAAATAAAGGTGATGTAAGCAGGAAAACTATAAAGCTTACTGAAGACTTTAATGTGCCTTATTATAGCAATTTTCAGTGCATATATGTTGCATAGGTGCACTGTGATCCAGCTCTAATTTATGCACCTCTCCCAGAAAAATATGTATCTGATAGGAGCTTTAGATTTAGTTCCTGATTAGCCAAACATTTGCTTTCACCATTAGAAACACAACCCTATTCTTTTGCGGCATTCTTTACTGGTAAAAACAAAGCCATATTCCTTTAAATAGACTGCATGTGCATAGCTGGACGGCAACCTACTCTTCCGTAGACTTCTGCAAATGGTATGTATGAATTTCAGGAAGGAAACCAGTGAAGAGCTTATAGGTTTGTGTAAGTATTCCTTCTGCAGAGCTAAAATTTCACGAGAATCAGTGGTTTCTCGAAGCCCAGCGGTGACATCGTTATTACTGAAAGATAGTACCCGAATTTCACACATGGATAAGGAAATTCAAGGCACGCTGCGTAGCTTTAGACAAACAAGTCCGGACACTGCCGAGGAGCACTGCCAGCGGGCGCAGCCAGCTTTCCACCTGTTCCACCAAGGCGGGACGCTGCTGACTCTATACCCAGAGTCATACGTGCTATCCACAGACTGCAGCGCTTCCTCCTATGAATTACAACCGTTTATGCTCATGAAGTCTGCACGACACTCGGTCAACTCGAGACCCCTCCTAACAACGCTGCTGTCCTTTCCCCCAAAGTGTCCCGTCACAACGGCAAGGGCGGGAGGCCGAGAAACTGATTCTCGAAGAATCCACTGTTTGCTCGGGATCGTTTTCCTCTGCACTATCGATCTTCTCACCAAATCTCTGCCATGCCCCAGCCCCGGCCACAGCCGCCCGCCGGTCCCCTGCTCTCCCAGCCAGGAGCAGGAATCGCGCCCGCTCCCGCCCCGCAGGGCGGCTGCTGGAAGAAACTCCCCGGGACGGAGCTGCGATGGACGCGGCGTCTCCTGGGGAAGCAGGGCGGGAGGCGACGGTTTGGGGCGGTGGGAAGCGACGGGTGGGGGCAGGTGGGGAGAGGGACGGGGCGGTTGGAAACAGCTGCGGACAGTTGGGAAGCGGGGACGGGGCGCAGAAGCCCCAGTACACACAGACAAGGAGAGACCCAGCGGGACAGCGAGGAACAGGCGGCGACCGCGGTTCCATCACCCACCGAAGAGGCTGCTGCTGAAGCCGTCCCAGACGCAGCCGGCGGCGTCCCACACCCAGCGGCTCCTCAGGCAGGACATGAAGGTAAGGCTCACGCCGAAGACTGACACCAGCAGGTCGCTGAGGCTGATGTTGACGAGGAAGAGGTTGGTGGGCGTGCGGAGCCGCTTGAACTTGTAGTAGAGCACCAGGACCAGCAAGTTGTTGCACAAGCCCAGCATGCCGATGGTGGCGACCAGCAGCGCCAGCAGCTCGTAGGTGCCGGCGCTGAAGAGCGGCCGCTCGCCCGGCACCTCCTGCTCGGCCGCTGCGGGCTCCGGGCGGCTGGTGGAGCCCGTGGCGTTCCCCGAGGGCATGGCTGGCGGCTCACGGCCCGGCGGAACGGGGCTAAACCTACCCTCCGGCTTCCAGCACCATCGCGGACCGCAGCTCCGGGCAGGAGGGGGAGTCCCCGCCCCCTCCACGCCCACGGAGGGCGCGCCCTCGGGTGGCTTCGCCCTCGCCTGCCCTGTATGGTTCGGTCTGTACCAATGCCTCGTCTCGTTCTCCCACCGAGGTGAGCAGGTTGGTCGCGATCGGGATGTGTGTCCTCCCCTCTTCCTTGAAAATCCTCTGTGCTCTTTAGCTCGTTACGGCTGCCATCAGCAGTGCTTCCCTCAGGGAAGCCGCGTTTAAGCAGACCTCTGTGCCCAGCTCCCGGAAGAGGTATTCAGGCTTCTTCTCCAGATGTTCTGCCAATGAAAATTCCTGTTATGGCAATAGTTTCTTCTCAGGGGCTCCCCTGCAGTGCTCACAGGTGGCTCTAAGAGTTGCAAGCTTATGAAGTGACCAGCAGCATCACGGCCTTGGCAAACTTGGGGTCCAAGTGAACACTTTTTTGTCAGCTGTGGAGCAAGTAAGATACCATAGTTTGCACCACGAAGTCACCTGGTTTTATACCCTTGTCCCCAGTGTGTATTGTGTGAAAATAGTACAGGAAAGCCCAAGCTGAGTGTGTACAGCTCTAGTGGGTGTTGGTCAAGGTGTTGTCCTGTGGTAGTGTTGCCTTGCTGTCTCTAAACCCAGCCCATCCCTGAATGTATCACAATTATTTTTGCTTAGCAGGGCTTTATGCCTAAAACGCCTTGCAGACCAAGCATCACTCTTCCTCAGAGGAAGAGCTCTCTGTTGTTTGCTTTACTGGCTGACCAACATATGTGCTGATCTGTAACAGTCTTCACAAGGGTCCAAATAAAACTTTCAGTTTAGCCCTATTCTTAGTTTAGCTGAGCAAAAAAAAAATCGTTGAATATATCGTCTATGAAAGTAGCAGAATTTTCATGAAAATTTGTCTGGGAAAAAAATACCCGTTTTGGGGTTTTTTTCCTCTCTTATATGCTCTTATTAAATGGTCTAGACTGAGCATGTGATTCCTTGTGGACTGAGACTGAAAGCATGGGTAGCTGAGGTAGGTTTGATATCTTTTAAAATACATATCTATATACAAATTATATGTTTGTCGTGGCAATTTTATATGAAAAATTATGCTGTAATACAAGGGTTAGGAATAAAGAAAGTCATAGGTCAGAAAAATAAAACAGTGATTAAAGTAACTGTTCTCATCAATGTTAACTTTATTTACAATCTATCTTTTTTAATCCCTTAAATATGATTTAATCAGTAATTGAAATCTACTTTGAAAAGATAGTTCAGTCTGTTTCTTTATCACTGGTCTTTGGGGGTTTTCTCATTACAAAGGCAGCAGGAGTTGCCTTTCTTAAATCAATTATATTTTTTTCCTCATAAAAGCTATATTTATAAAACACATGAGCTTCCAAAATTTCCCATAATACAGTGCTTGAACGTTGGTTTTAGGGAAGGCATAATTTTGTCTTTCCTTGTCCATAAAAGAGATTACCTGTGCATATCAGACTCTTCAAAAATACACAGTCAGCAGTTTTTTTAGGACTAGTCACTGCATGCTGAAAGTCTACCAATGACATGGCTGGACCAAACTCATGCTACACCTCATTGAGAAGAAGACATCTCTATCTCCTGCCTTTAAAGGAAAATCTTAAATTGTCTATCTTTTTATCCCTGCAAAATGAAAGGAAAGAAAAGGTGATGAGAAGAGCAGGGGAGAAATGTAATTTAGTCAGTAGTACTAATGTTATTGCTAATGTTATTCAAGTGGTCTTAAATACTTCATAAGCTTTCATATATTTCATGAGAAATGAGTTCCATTTGTCTTCCATGAAGTGTTACTACTCATATGAGGCACAACAAAAACAAATGCTTTGTTATAGTATCATCAGGTGAAAGGCAAAGCTGGAAACAGAACCCTGACCCCTAGTTCTAGTCCAGCATCTGTTTTACCTAACCAGTCTAGAACCATTGCACCGATGGTTTTAATAATCTAATTAATTCTTTATTCAATTCTTTTCTAGCTTGTCATGCAATTAAAAAGCAGAAACACTTAAAAAAACCAGACATCTGCTTTGCAATGCTTCATGTTTGCACTATTTTGTATTTGGACCAGACCCTGCTCATCAAACATGCATGAATATTAATGGAAATGCTGCAAAAAGGATTTTACCTTTACTTTTACAGTTGCATAAAAGGATAAACCATAATGCAATATTTGCATTTCCGAAAGTGAGTGTGTGTGGCTTACTGGAAGTGTGTCAGCTCAAAGTACTAAATATATATGTATCTGAGTTCATGGAAGTAAAAAAGTACAAGAAGCAGGAATACAAGGTCCCCAGTCCTGTACTATAAAAACTGCCTCTGAAACTCCCAAGGACTTTCTAGGTCACTTCTGCAACAGTACTTTTAACATATTATCTGTTATGCACAATTTACATGGAATGAAAAAATGCATTGGCTGTAAATTTTCATCTGGCCAACATATGCTTATATATGTGTAAAACAAACCTTAAAAGCCAGCTTGGAAGTAATAATCCAAAACTGGAGAGCTTGCAGATGTCTGGGACTTCCCTGCTTTTGCTGTGTTTAGTAATTTGGAATGTTTTAGCACATCAGAGCATCGATGTCACTCACATGTTAGAGCTAAAGAATCTGTAGCAGAGTAAATAAAGTGTCAAAGTTACTGCTACTCTGTAAGCTTGTGTAGAAATACAAACCACAAACCATGACTCCCAGGTGTAACTGCACCATCAAAAATATCAGGGCTTTTGCAGTGAGGTTTTTAAGGCATTCAAGAGACCTATTTCATTTCATATTTTTTCATTGACTTATATATTGCTTTCATTCCTTTTCTCGAATCTGTATCTTCTGTTAGCGTGCCTTTCAAGTCACAGGCTCTTTCCTATCTTTCCTGACAAGCAGAGAGCGAGCAGAAAAGTCAAGCTTTTGTCCATACTAAATACATTTATTTTAGGAGCCAGATAATGCTGGGGGTTTGCCGCCTGTTTTGAACTTTGTAAAACTTACTATTTCACTGGGCATCGTATACAGCCAAACCACATGCCTCTGAAAACAAAACAAAAAAAAACCATCCTAAAAACTCTGGCTACCTGGCTTCAGTTTTTTAATTGGCATTTTTACAATATTCTTCTGGCATTTCTTTTCTTACATGTTCTTTTTCCTATTCTTTAGCCTTAAAAGCAGATGAAAGCCAAGTGATTATTCACTGTATAACCACAGTGCGTATCTATAGAGCAAGGGAGAGTTTGCAGACAGAAGAAATCTTTCATCTGTTCTGAACCACTTGGCATTAAAACAAAGCTTTTACATAGATCTAGGCCTGTTAATAATGCAATATGTAAGTAAAAAAAATGCACAAGCATAATGGCAACAGTTTAAAACTAGGGCTTTATCTTGCAGAACTTGTAATCCTAGCTACATAATCTAGTCCTTATTAGGATGTGAACTTTAAATCATAGCAGGTTAAATGGAAAAGTTGCACTTTTCTCTGGACTGAGGAAAGTGCTTTGCTCAGACATGGTTCACTGAAGCAAGCACAAGTTGGGCAGCAGAGTGTGGACCCAAGCAGACAATCCTGGGAGGTGATGACATGCTGTCAGAACATCTGTACTGCAGCTGGAAGTTGGCTGTGCAGGCTGTTCCATGATATGTGAGCTCTAGTATACCTGATATGTGTACAAATAGCTGTACTAGCTGCAGGTGTGATTCATCTCACCTAAATGATGTATTTGAAAATGAAGCACCTAAGACCAATAAGATTAATCATTCTCTAAAAGTGTTTATTATTATTGGCTGGCACATAAGGTGACTTAAATAATTAACTTTTATATGTCTAAGTTCGGTGAGATGAACATCTTGGCTCTACAAACCTGTGTGGGACTGTGGTACATGCTCAGGTGGCAGATGCATATTGACTTTATCTGGACCAAAATCAGAGTCAGAAACAAAGTCTCATGTGTGCCAGAGTCTCTTTATCTGGACCAAAATCAGAGTCAGAAACAAAGTCTCATGTGTGCCAGAGTCTCTTTAAGTGCAACTAAGGCCATTTTAGATCTACTGTGGTTTTTTTGGGCTATTCTGAACCATCATTTTACTTGGGGACAGTTTGCCTTTGCATGAGACTACCAGGAGGAGTGACTGGCAGCCTGGTACAGGCAAGAAAGAAGACCTATCACCTTTTGCTGTTTGTGTTCTGGAGTAGTTCTGGGTTATTTATTATGAGCTCTCATAATTCCATCGTCAGAATTTTAAAACTTGCATAGAATTTCATAGACTTAAGATAGTTCTTGAGATAAAGATTGAAAATTATTGATTTTCCAAATGAACTGTCATTCCTACGATGAACTTGCTGTAGCTGTTCTTTGCACCCTACAAACATGCATATAATTAACTTTGTACAGGTCTGATAATATCCAATAATTGAGACTACTATGATTATGTGGTAAGAAGAGGAGAGTTGGGAGAGTCGACTTCTGAATAATAAGCAATTCTACTATAATCCATATCCAGTGTTTTCCACACTATCAGTACAGGAGATAGGAAAGGAAATGCTTTTCATTCAGTTAATGCTGCTGTAGACTTACTAATGCAATTACTCATTAATTTAATCTTGAATTTTCCTGCTTATCATCTAATACAATTTCTATCTTCTCTGCTTTCGTATTTCAGTCCACTCAGTCATCACATCTTATTTTAAAATTTTACTGTACATTTTTTTGAGTTTAAACATTGAAGACAACAGAATTAGCTGGCACTGAAAGCAATGGTTCCCCATTTGGGGTTTCTGTGTGTTTTCATTATGTTATGTAACATGAAGCTTCCTTATGAGTTGTTGCAAGAGAACAAAAACATAGCTTTCTGTTCTTAACCTTCCCATTCTAAGGATGTATGCTAACACCTTTTATGAACCTTAAACCACTGTTATTAAGTGGGAAATGAGAATATAGTCTAGTGTCATACAAGCTTAGGTGACACAGACTGGAAAAATGAATCAACAGGAAGCACTGCATAACAAGGATTCAGCTGGAAGCAATATATCAAATACACCACAACTCCGACCAAGATACAGTCCCTGACCCACCACTGGGTACCTTGATACACAAGGGAGATGTTTTCTTGGAGAATTACTGCTGGAATTAGCAAAAATGTATCCTCAAACTATCTCTTTCTTTTCTAGGAATAGTTGCTGCTTTTCTCTGCCAAACTGTTTTCTTTATTCTAGTCAAAACCACGCCTGTTGCAGTTGTGCAGGAGTATCTAGAAAATTTTGTGCTCTTCCCAGTGGATGTGATAGAACAACAAGAAGTGGGATTACTTGTGTTAGGTAGCATATCGTGACACACCACTTTTTCTTTTTCTGCTATTTCGTGCAGAGATATTTACATGCATTATTTTTAGTAACTTTGCCTAATACCAATTAGTTGTCTTCCTTATATGTTTCAAAAATGTTGCTCAGCTGATTTTCCAAGTGTGTGTGAAGTCTATGGCCTTCATCTGTTTTGTTTTGGTTTTATTTGGAGAAATGACTTGGATATTCTCAAAATATGCCTGAGTGATATCAATCCTTTAGATTGCCACAAAAAGTATAAAATATAATTTCTCCTTTCCTTTCAACTACAGAATCTCCACAAAGCAAAGGCTCTGTGCTCAGCAATTCAAGAAAGCCTTGGCCAATAAGCCTGGCATCAGCTTTGGGTGAAGTAATAGAAAAGTGGATCAGGAAATCAACAGCTAAAGACCAATATACAGAAAGTCATCAAGGTGGTCTACAGAAAAGTGAGTTTAACAAATAGTCTGAAATTCATTATTTGACCAGAGTACCAATTTGCATTTTATGGTATAGCACAGCAACACGGCATCAGCATTCTCTAAAGATATTGAAAAGATGAAAAATGTGGAAAAGAATCACAAATATTATATTGACGTCTGAAGGAAAGTGCTGCAGTAGGATGCAGAGAGTTCAGTTTGCTTTAATTAACAGGAGAAAAAAAATAGAGTAGTAGTCCAGGTACAAAGGCCCCTACTACGAGACAATACCAACTATTACTCTGAATTAGTGAAAATATTCCAAGAACTGCTGAATGGAAGGAAGATGAAGCCACACAAAGTCATAAATTTTAACAGTGTGAGCAATTAACCTGTGGAACAAACATGATGGATTCACCATCTTTTTGTGTCTGAAGATTAAAACTTGACACCTTACCAGGAGTTATACTTTAGAGCAAAATTTTGGGGCTCAATATAGTGATAAATATCTGTAACATAAATGATCTGTAACATAAAGGACATGGAAGTAGAAGATTTCAAGGTCTCTTCTGTCACATGAGATAGCATGAAATAATCTCACATGCTGGGTTATTTAGTGATCCTGGTTTGTGACCAAGGACCACTCAGCAAGTAGGATTTTGTGATGTAATGGGGGGTTGTGACATCAACAGTTTGCTACAGCATTTTCCAGCTTGAGATGCTAAACCATTATTATCTAGTTACGTTATTAGGTAATGCTTGGTATACCTGTCATACAGCTTCATGTCGTATGAACTCATGTGGGAGTTTAAGATTTAAGGAGCAAAGCAAGGCTTGGACATGGCTGTAAGAAGAGCTCTCCCTCTTACCTTGTCCCTTGTTAATAAAGGATGTCTGAAAAGGAGGCCCGTGTTAAGGAGGGTTGCTCTGCTCTTAAATCACTGGATTTCAAGAATGCATTGGAGCAGTTCCAGAAACTAGCTGAAAAAATGATAATCCAGAAGACAAAGGAGAGATCAGGCTTATATACTGAAGATGATGGTAAGAGATATTCTTTCTGATGGAAAAGTATAATTTTCATATGGAGAGAATGTGTTGTAGAGAGAAAACTGTAAGAAAGATCTCAAATTAATGTTCTAACTGTAATTGTGTGACTTTTTACAGGACATAGGTAGATTGCACTATGAGAGTGCTTTTCTAATCCTGTTAGGACTTCTGGCAAAATTATAAGGCTATGGTGATCACTCTCAAAATATAATTGGTGGAGTTAGAACATATAGCATGATGTGATGTTTCTGTAAAAGCAGAAACCTGATGAATTATGTAAACCTAGTTACTAAATGTAAATAATGGGGGCAAAGTTTTACTTTTCTCAATGCAAATGGCTACTGCTGCATGAAAGGATAAACTTTATCCCTCCGTTCACATTCAGAGAAACAAGTCAGAATCATGGTTTGAAAGTAAGGGAAGAAAGAAGAGGTGAGAAGTTTTTACCTATTCTTTTATCTTTTTCCTATCATGCATTGCAAGTTAGGTAGTTTTTAAAAGACCAAACATTGACGGATTTTTTTTTTTCAAATGCTTTAGTGAATACAATGTGAGGATCTAGAACTTGCGTGCTATTGATATTGAAAGGAGAAATAAAAGCAGAGGTAGGGTGGATAAGGAAGGAATCTGTAGCTTGCCAGTTTTAAACTGTGGATATTGTTCCTCCCATACAGATGAGATAGACTATGATAAGTTCTATAAAACCACACGAGCACTTTTTGGTTCCGCAGTTAAGGACCATAATATTCAGGCTTTTTTCAGGAAGACTGTCAACAACCTTGACATGCCAGACTGGTTAGAGGTAAGGATTTCTGAAATTTTATTAACTATAAAAAACCTAATTAAAATCTTCGATGGTAACAGTATTTATCTGTTGATTATGTGGTGTTTCATGAGTCTGTTGTTCACGAGCTCCATGGCATAAAGAGGCACGCTCATGTTGTTATTTACCCTAGCTGCCCGGAGCCTGGGTGTGTCCAGGTCTTCTAAAGTACTTCTGTGATATGCATTGTCCTCAGGTTTCCTGGCAAAGTGCAAAAATCCCTTATGACTACAGTATGTGATTTGTGCTCTGAGGATAAGTCTATCTTTAGCTAAACCATCAGAAATGCGTCATCTCTTCTCTTTCCTCTTTTTTCTCTTACCTTTACTTCCTCTCCTTTCTCTTCACCTATTTACAGGCATCAATCCAGCCTTCACTTTAAATATGAAGCATTAGAGGTATGGCTGCATTTTAATAGGGAGTTTTTTAATCAGAGAATTATGTATGCATTATTTAATTCTGTAGATGAGTGAGAACCATGTAGTCATTTTTTCTGTATCTAATGATGGTAGATAGAAAATTTTTGTAAAAAGCATGTAAGAATGAGGTAACTATGAAACAATAGATTTGGTTTACCCTCCTTGCTTCTGGCTGCACATAGCTTAAGGATTTTCTCTGCCAGAGTTGCAACTGCAGTCCATGTTTAATATTGCTTCATGGATTTTAATCTACCCATTTGTAAGTTACTTCTGCATCCACCTAAAAAGGATATCCAGTTTTTAAATTTGTGAAAAAGAGCTTTGTCTTGCTTTTTTTTTAAACATGGTGTTCTTTTGTATTTGCATGTTATGCGAAATGAACACTTGTTCTAGAAATGTGTCTTTTATTAAGATATTTCCCATGGATAGTGTTTCAAGCAACTGTTCTATAAAAATGAGTGATTCTTAGATTGTTAGAGCCAATCTGTATCAAAAGCATCCATCATCATATATTACAAGATTTTGTTTGATTTTTTCTGACCTGAAGACAGAATTGTGCAGATGGGACATAACTTCCAGCATGCAGTGACTTTCCTATGATAGCATAGGTGGCATTTCATATGTGGCAAGTTCATATTTACTGAACTTAAAGCCTTATAGCAAGGTATTGACAAGTGAAGTAGGGTGAACAATAAATTCATCAGCATATTTATATTTTACATTACTCTGGAACATCACAGTAGTATTTGAACTTTGAAGATACCCAGCACCTGTTCTTTACATGTTATCAACAATTGCTGTCAAGTAATTTCCTAATATCAATTTAAAAACACTGTGTTCAGCCCTTTCTATTTAATAAGGTTATGTATGGGAACATTTCTGGTTAATACCTCTCGTAGCATTGTTTTTACTTACAATGTCACATTACTCACAGACTTTGCTCATGTCAGGCATTAAAGACTTCCTTCAGGGAGGGCCTGGGGCAAATCTGGAAAATAGCTGACAGTCTGAAGGACTGACAGTCCTTCCTTTAGGATAGCAGAACAGTAGCAAATTATGTTGTCTCATTGGTTTATAAGAGAACTATAGGAAGCTCTTTTTGTTTACTGGAGTATCTTTTACTTCAAAACCTTACTTGAGTTTCTCCTGCAGTCATACTAGTTACCTGAGCTACATAATTAACCAAGCAAGCACAATAAGGGGTGTAATAAAAGATGCAAAGCCCCATTAGTTTCCTTATGAAATCTGTGGGGGAATTGCCTGGGATAAAATTCCCCAGAACCCTTTTTATGAGCATTCCTCAAATTTTACCAAGTGTGAGCTGACTGATGACAGTCTTTTAAAATTCCTTGTGCATAACCTTTCTTGAAAAAAGCAGACCATGGTAAACAATCAATATTCAGCATCTCAGAGCATGTGTTTCATGTAGAAGATGGATATCAGTGAGACTATATTGAATGCTATAGGGAATGAAACAGAAATATTTGTTATTTCTCTGTTCAAAAGAATCCTGAATAAAGTGTTATTTTTTCCTTTATTTTCTCTTGTGGGGAGAAATATTTAACATAAAGTAACTGAAAATTCATCCACGACAGAAATGATAATTCAGTTATAAAACAGACAAAGATCAGACTATTTGAATCAGACTCAGTGTTGCATTTATTTCTTTAACTTGACACAGCCTTATCCAGCACAATTTGAAATGTAATATTACATTGAAAAACTGCAGTGAGCTTTTTGCTTTTTTGTTTCCTTTCTGTTTAGTGAGAATACTAATGGTCTGTATTACAAGCTATCTATACATTACAGAATATAAATCTAAGCTCCTTTCAGAAAAAAAAAAAGGATCACATTTGGTAGTCTTGATAGAGAGAAAGAGATGAAAACTTCATTAAGAAAGCTGCTGACTCCAGGAATTCTCCAGAGTTAGCTTACACAGAAACAGAATAATTCTTTATTGATCATTTGATTGTTGTCTAAGCCCAATTTACATTAACTGTAACTTCAGCATCAGCTTTTGATCTCTTGTAATTGTGATAACATCCTATCTGTAATGATTGGATCAAACCAGATCCTTCGAGGGTCATTTGAATGGGTTCTAATAAAATAAAATGGGATCCATTTGTATTCTACATATTATGTGGTGGTGGTCTTTTTAAATTTTGTTTCTCTGACAGACTACAGTTTCAAAATGCTTCAGATAATCCTTTAGAGTTACTAACGTCAGGAATGAACCCAGTGTTCTAAGTGACTAGCTATGCCAGACACTTATAAGTGTAGCTGTAGTACAGCTCTTAATTCTCCTCATCTCTTTTTCACCTCTTGACAATCAAAGATGTATACATTTACTTACTGATAAAAGTGCTTGTAGACCCTTTTTTTCTTCCATCCATATCTGTAGCTCTTCTTTTTTTTTATTTTTCAGTTGATTCTATTTAACACTTGACCAGCCTAAATCCCACTTTCTTTTCTCATACTCCTTAGTCTTTTCATTCCTTTTAAGTGAAGCCTTTTTTTTCTGAAAAAGAAAAAATAACAAAACCCACAAAGCAAACAAAAACAAACACCCCACCAAAAAGAACCCAAACAACCAAAAAAACCCCGAAGAGACACAAAAACAGACCACCTGCAAATTCACTCCGTTACATGATTGAAAACTATTGGAATGGTTATTGGCCTTTTAAGACTGGAAAGTATTCTAGTTATCCTAGTTTAGACCAGCTGTTGTTTGAAAGAGACAGAGACAGAAAGGCCTTCCTTACCTAATGCATTTGTTCAAGGTTCATCAACCTACAAGTTATATTAGACAAATCATATTTATAAACTTCAGCTTGGACATACCTTTAATTGCCCCTTGTGAACAATGTAAGTAGTCTTGATCTTGCCTCAGCTTCCTTTATATCACTTAATTTTTCGAATCTATCATTAATAACAGTTAGTTTTTGTAACATCCTAAATAGCCCTCATGGTTTCTGCTGTCTGTGCTCCAGTTTCCTAATTATTTTTTTCTAAAAGTACATTATTTCAACTCTGTTCTTCTGAGTTCTCCTTCTACTTTTGGCACTGCTGAGCACACTGTCAGTCTTGAAAGCCAAGCAAGAGGGATACACTTCACGTTGTTCCTTTGATATTGATCTTTTATCATCTCTGTCTCTCTTTCTCTCCCCCTGCCCCCCTTTCTCAGAACTCTGTCCCTGACCCTTTGTTCTTCTCTTCCTACTCTCACAGATCTATTTTTTTCCAAATTTACCGCTCCATATCTAGCCTCTCTTTAGCTTGAAAAAAATCTTCCAAATATATTTCCATGACCTAAAAGATCATGATCTCGTGTGAGTGTTCCTATTTCTTTGACTCACTGATGTTTCTCTCTTTCAAGTACCTTCATGTTCAGGGTTTTGTAAGTTTTCAGTAGTCTCCACAACAGTACACCCATGCTCAAAGGACAGTTTTTTATTAAAAAGAAAAGGTAATCTGAAATCTGCTCATTAGATAAATTAGGATCTACCCTTACTTATTTGCTGGCTTCACAATTTAAAAGACCTATCTTGGACAGTCTAACAGCTATCATTTACCAATGCCTTGGGAAACTAACTTCTGCATCTCTTTCCCAAATGTAGCTGGCTCTTAGACATCTGTATTTTTTCAGTGATAATCATCTGATGTTTAAATTGCATTTTGCTTCACCTTTTATGCTCTTTGTCAACCTCTGGTAGACATTATGGGCTGTTTCCATGTTGGAGTGAGCAGAAGCCATTTATGCAGCTATAAGGGATTTCTAAGATGCCCTTTCTTTGAGCAGTGTTCCACATACTAGGAAGGAGCAAAAGATCAGATGTGGCACCATCTCATGTCTACAAGAAGCAAGAAAGGACACACCTCCATGTGCACTGAAAACTTTTGCTGCTGCTGGTTTTAGGGCAGCTGCTGGCCTAGCCCAACCACTGCACTTGGCATCCTGTCAGGACTCAGGAGGGACCTGATACTGGATAAGTCTATCCTTAAAGAAAAAGTCCTCCCACCCAAACCTTAGTCCCCAAAAAGTTGATGGGTCTGCCTGGGAAATGGATACATACACTTAAGAAAGCAAAATGTCACTCCTTTCAGTAAAGACAAAAGATCCATGGAAGTACAGGACAACTGGCCTCTATGTTTGGATACAGGATGGAAAGACACAGTGATGGTACAAGAAATTAGAAAGAAATGCAAGAGGCTGTAATACATAATATATTGACTGGTGATGTCTGATAATAATCGTGTATATGGTAAGGAGGGACCTGTGAAGTGAAAGATGAAGAGTGATGTTGTGTGAGAATATTTTTTTGAAAGATGTACATCTGAATCTCTTGAAGAAGGAAAATGGAAATTCTATTGTATAACATGGAAAATATTGAACTAGAATAAAGTGCTAAGTTTTGCCTTGCATCCAAAGGGGCATTGCTTTCAGAACTCATGAAAGATAGTGAGTATATACAATGTCCGTATATGAGAAAAGAGTTTAAAGTCTGTACAGCTGAGTGGGGCTGAACTAATTTCCTAAGGAAATTACTAAACTATTTTTGGGTACAGAGCTTGAGGTTTGGAGAGCATTTCAGCTGAAAATTTCACAGCCTGGAGCAGAAATGAGCTCCTACCTGAATGTCTGTGTAGGGATCTCTATCATGTTCGGCACAAATGGAACATTGTCAAACTTAGGGAGATGGCCAAAGAAAGAATTTTTAAAAATGGACTTTATATTCAGGGTTTTTTTCCAGCAAATGAGAATTTAAATAAATTTATGGAAAAGCTCTTCTTCTATGAAGGCTAAACCACTATGCTACTTTGAATATCTCAGCTTATAAATACAGAGGAGTCTGTTTTGTCTGCCTTTTGCTGTTTGTTTTTTTTTTCTAGTTGAGGGCCTAGCTGAGGAAGCACAAGTAGGTAGAACCGTAAAAAGGAAATTGAAGATTATTATTTACAAGCAATCATCACAAGGCAAAGCTGTACTAAGAGCTTTGTCAAATAGATGGGCTGTATTCCTAGAAGTCCTGTGTATTCTTGCTTCTTTACAAACATTGAAGAAAGATTGTGCCTGAGTAGCAGATCTCAGCAATCTAAAGCCATATTTAGAGCTAATGGTTAAAGGAAACAACACGAAGAAACTTACTCAAAGAATGTTAGATTAAAATGTGAGATAACTATTTGACTTCATACATATAAGCATATCTTCCAGAAATAATTTTACAGTAAATTACTTGGTTTGCTTTTTTTTCTTTTTTTGTTTAGATTTTTGGCTGTTTCACAGGAGAAAGTGATGGCCCGCCTTCCCAGTCAAAAGAAAGCATGGTCTTCCTTGTATCTGAAAAAAAGCAGATTACTGATTCAGGTGACATATTTCATCTTGCATCAAAGCCTATTTCTTTTTAATGCGATGAGTTGCACACTTTCCTGTGATAAGTTCACATGGCTGTCTTTGCTTGTTCAAGATTCTACTTCTTATGTGTTCCAAAATATATGTTTTTTTACTAAACTCATTGCATCTGAACACTCCACTGCTGCTTTTGCCAGTTCTCATATTCCTAAATATTGAATTTTTCTGACTCAGACTGTAATTTATGCAGTTACTCTCTGTATTTCTGTATTTTTTGAAATAATGTAAGAAGAACTAGCACATCCATAATCCATTAATGATATTTAAAAATGTAACGTGTTTAATTAAGTCAAATATAGGATAATCTATGATATAATGCATCACTGCCTTGGACTTGGTATCAAAATTCATTTTAGGAAGAGAAAATGTTCCTGATATTATGGTTCTATTTTTTTAGATTTCCCATGTCTGTAAGACTAAGTGAAATATTTTATCATTGACAGTTGTCAAGAGAAAAGATGTGATTAAGGGTATAGTGAAGGTATCCCATCTGGATTTCACAATAACAGCTTCCCAGAAAGGAGTGATAACTATTTTTAACAACCAGGTAATTCTGATTCAAACTGTTTTATTATTTCATTAGGCATTACATATGGGAACTGAGAGGACTGTCATCTAGCATGCAAATTAACCTCTAAAAAAGCTAGATATCTTTCTTATCAAAGTTAAGGTTTTATATATTTTCAAGTACAGTAAGAAATATACATTGTTCTTTTCAATTATAAACCTACTGAACAGTCCACATAAGTTGATATAAGGTAGAGATG
Organism: Lepidothrix coronata; assembly: GCF_001604755.1. Lineage (NCBI taxonomy): Eukaryota > Metazoa > Chordata > Aves > Passeriformes > Pipridae > Lepidothrix > Lepidothrix coronata. Next base: position 716,221 of record NW_016690196.1, read on the forward strand.
ATTAATAAAAGACATTCTTCACAGAAATTCATTTAATAGAAAATAATCTGCATTTCTTTTTAGGAAAGGTTGCCTTAAAACAAAATATGCTCTTGGAATTAACTTTTAGATATAGAGTGGAAATCAGGGAATTAACTGTTTTCTACAGTTACTGAAATTATCTAGAATGGACATAAACATTCATCAGTTTGCAAATAAGATTTATCCAATACTGCAACATCTAAAAGCTTAAAAGTCATGAGTTTTATGATAGTCTGAGTGATGCTGATTCACAGTTAGTCCCCTAACTGTGGAAAACTGTACCATTTTAAGTAGAAATTCACGCTCAAGATGCTGTTAAAGTAGAATTCATGAATTAATCTCCCAGATGATTATATTACTATTTAGATGTAATTTAGCACTTGTAGATGCTATGAGGTACATCACACATCTATGCTCATTGGTGGTTTATCCTTGCACAATTTTAATGCAACCAGTTTTTGGAAAATTATTTCAGACAATGCAGTAAAACTTTAAAGCAGCACTAATGCTTTCTAGGGGTTTTAGCTAACTAGTGCATAATGCTTATGACAGTAGCGTGTAAACAAAGAAAGGACTCCTGTGGACGATTCAATAACAAAGTGGTACTGCAGTTTTAGTAAATGCTGAAATAATTTATTTGAAAGCCTAGTTCTCTATCCTCCAAAGCATTATCCCTATTACGTACCTATGAAAAATCATTTCACAAAGTATAAGATTAAAAGTAGCTTTCTTCCCCACCTGCTAGCTCCCCATGCTATTTTCAAGTTGAATTGCTGCCTCCTAATAGGTTGGACTGATGTCATCTGACATCAGTCACTGCACTGATGTCATCTGACATCAGTGACTGCAATGTAAATTATTTTACACAGTTGCTTAACACAGTGAAATAGGGACCTCAAATCCCACTTATAAAACTCTGTGTTCTGAAAATGGCTAAGGCATTACAACAGCAGACATTTAGTCATGATAAGATCTCTGGTCACAGTTGATCTGAGCAAATGATTTTTGACTTCATTAGAATTGCTCTGATATATATTGAGGAAGCAAGAGGAAACTCTGTCTCTTTAGCACTGCAGTAATTTGAATCCTGTTCCTGGAAAATGACTTCACATGACAAAGGCAAATACAGAGTTGGCAACTCATTCTTCTCTCAAAGATCAAGGATTTAAAGCATAGTGATAAGAAATATGAAGATGGTTGCCCTGAAGATGCTGCTTGGTAGGACTCACGATCTGGGTGAAGGGGCCAACATATGATTTGATGAGTAGTGCATAGACAAATAGACAAAGAGGCTTATTTTTGTATAATTGTTGCATTTGCAAGATTATTAACTTATGGTGTTCTTGGATGCACATATATCTCATGCAAGTCAGCCGGCTCCATGTACATGAATGAATAATATTTGGTCAGATGTAATTAGTGAATCCAATATAATACAGATTTTTAACTGTGCCACTGCTGGAGCATTTAAATAGTAAGAAACGTGGAGGAAGAGAAAGGGATATATTCTGTTCATTCACCCCAGTGTAAAGTGATGTTCAGTGCAAAGAAGTTTTCTCAGAAGATCAACACCGTATTATTCACTTTGTTCTTTGGAAAGCAAATACAATTTCCTTCACAAAAATTTATTTAATGGTTGTGTTATATCCTCGGAGTCAGTTAAAAATCTAGATGAAAAGTTTTTATTTGATACTGAGTGGAAACAGAGAATAGTTAAAAACTTTGGGAAAAAACACTTATTTACAAATAAGATTAAGAACAAGTAAAGAGGTTGCAAACCATATCACTGCCTGTCTATCCATTAAACTTTAGTTAAATAAAAATTAATCATATTTTTTATCAGCAAATGTTTAGTGTCAGTCATGTTAGATGGCATTAAGAATGCTTAATTTAGCCTGTGTACATCAGGATAGCTTTCAAAATCATCTCCTATTTCATCACTGACAGGCTTCCATCATCCATTACATAAATTGCTAGTGAATCTCGTTATTGTCTAAAAGAGGACTTGGAGACTTTTGTTAACCCTGGTTGCTGTGATAAGAAATCCCATGTTCTCTTACACATCTGTTGGAAATGGAAGTGAAAGCAAAGAAATATTCATTTGTAGACCAGCAGGTTCTCAGTACTGGTAAGGCCACACCTCAAGTACCGTGTTCAGTTTTGGGCCCCTCACTACCAGAAGGAGATTGACAGGCTGGAGAGTGTCCAGAGAAGGGCGACGGAGCTGATGAAAGGACTAGAGCACAAGCCTTATGAGGAGCAGCTGAAGGAGCTGGGGTTGTTTAGCTCAGAGAAAAGGAGGTTCAGGGGGGACATTATCACTCCCTACAACTACCTGAAAAGATGTTGTAGCCAGGTGGGGGTCAGTCTATTCTCCCAGGTAACAAGCAGTAGTACAAGAGGAAACAGCCTCAAGATGAGCCGGAAGAGGATTCGATTGGATATTAGGAAAAATTTCTTCAACAAAAGGGTTGTCAAGCACTGGAACTGCCCAGGGAAGTGGAAGAGTCACCAACCCTGGAGGAAATGATATAGTGGTGGGCTTGGCACTGTTACGTTTACAGTTGGACTTGATCATCTTAAAGATCTTCCCCAACCTTAATGATTCTGTGATTTCTTGATTCTATTTGAGGGCTAAGCATTGTTTTCTGCAACAAATGTGGACCTAATATGCTTCAACACCTGTATACAGCTCTACACCATCAGCCATTTCCTGCTTCCTCTAGAATACAAGACATTCACCTTCCTCAGGTTCTCAGACACAGATACTGCCTTGATCAGCACAAAAGACCTGTAGGCATAGGCAGCCTTAAGGACACACTCTAGTTAATGTTACTGCAGATAAAGCCAAGTCTGATAACAGTGCATGAATATCCATCTCTAGATTAACAATACTTTTAAACTCTGCTCAAATACACTGTCCATGATGACACGGGCATCTCACTTCTATGGGAAGAAAGACTTTGATCCTAGCTTCTTGATTTATGAAATGTGGAATTGGTGGGGATGGGAACAAGGTGTCACTGAATAGTTACTGATGGGGGCAGGGGCAAGAGGACGTGAAAAAGCAGCTGCGGATTTTTCAGAAGGGAAAAGGTTGAAACTGCTTTTGAAAATTGAGTACTAGTTTTGCTAAAGGAGTTGGAAGGTAACCCTGTCTCTACTGGATGATGGTGACAGGTATGCTGACCACCTTATGACTTTAAACTTCCAGTTTTGAGCCACATGCTACACTGTCCACCAATAGTTACATTTGGTGAAAGATGTCCGTATGAGTAGTCGTGTTTGCAGCCTGAAGTGCTGCCTAGTATTTTGCTGGCATGTGGGTTGACATTAAGCATGGGTTTCTGTAAGACACATCCTGATTCTTACAGGAACTGAAGCTGTTCTAGCTGTCAACAAGCATTAAAAGCACAACTCCATCAGAAGACCAGCTGATCTATACTCCCTTGTAAAAATGGGTATTTTTACTTTTTTACTATTTTTTTTCACTACTTTTTACTTTTTCACTACTTTTTACTTTTTACTTTTTTTTTTAAATTTTACTTACTCCAACATCTCAATTTAAAAAAACCCAAACCAACAAAGAAACTGTGAAATAACTGTGAAAGAAAAAGAAGTTTTAAGTTCCTCACTATATATAGGGGAACAGATAGCAGGCAGGTTAAAGATCTTTCTCAGATCTTAACCATGTACTCTTTCTATTGTTCTGATCTACCTGTGAAGAGGAGAGTTAGCTTTGTTTAGACTTTTAATTTATTTGCTAACTTGTTATTGTGACAATATCTTTTTGGTTTTTTTCAGAGGAAGGTTCAGGCAACAATCAATATTGAAGTAAGTTCTTTTTTTCTCCTTTCTGTTAAATAATTTCAATTAAAAATCAGCAGGTACTAAATTGAAATAATTAGAAACTGAACATTATTCTAATGCTATTTCTAACTTTGAGACTCCTGCGTGATTTGCCATAGGTCAAATAGGTTCAATGTATTGCTTTCAGTTGTAGAAACAATTGAATAACTTGATTTCTTTTCTTTGATAAATGACACTTCAGATAAATGCTGCTTTTTCTATCGAACTGTCCTTTACCCATTACCTTGCCAGAATATTTTCTTTTAAAATCCAACACTTCTATTGTCACTGTAAAATTTAAATAAGTAACATAATGAGTTTGTTAACGAAAAACAGTTCTACATCTTTCTAGGTAGATGATTGGCTAAACAGTAAATACATTAAAACTTCATTTTTACCCTGGAAGTATCACTGCAGATTTTAGGTAATGAGCTTCCTTCAGATGACCTGTAGACAAAAGACATTAGTCTTAGCAAAGCAAAATGTCCTAAAAGTTCGTGTAAGTGTCTTGTGCCAGGAACAGTGCATTTTGTTGACCACCTCTTATTATATAGTGGAAGTTTTTAAATGCAATAGAAGTACTCCAGACCAGAGGCCCTACTACTATGAGCTATGAAATTTTCAGGTGGCCTAGTTAAAAATTACCCTCTTCTGCTTCATGCTCTGCCTTATCTTAGGGAATAGGCATTTTTATCCAATATTCTTATTTAAGGGCTTCCATTGAACGATCCCTTCCATTGAACGGTGCCCTTGTTCAATTTAATTTCTTCTCATCTTTCCTCTAACTACTGCATGAAAACAGAATTGAAAAGGCTTCTCTTGGACTTGAGGTTCCTGTACTTTTTGGTGGTTATTAAAAGATTGTGATGCTTGCAGAACATAATATTCATGACAACTATGTTATTCTTTAAATTGAAATTCTATATCTTTAAATGAAATAAAATTCTGGATTTCTTTGAGATAATAAATTCCACTTTCTAGACAGTTGAAATGTATGATGCTATTAAATTTATTACCTTGGGGATTCTTTGAGAGATTTATCTCTAGAATTTGGTCACAGCTTTTCTAATGTAAAGCATGCTTATTAAAACTGAAGCTTTGCATCTCAATATCTTTTATCTAAATACTTATTAAAAATCAAAGGACAATATCATATGTGAGTGTAAATCATCCCCCACCATTTACTTACTAAAGATACGGTGAACTGTACTAGATTTTTCCTTGCAGGGTTTACATTTCTTTTTTTCTCACTACAATTATTATGCCATTTTCAGTTGTTTTAACATCATCATCAATACTGGCATCAATAGCTTATTGTTTTAACATCATCATCAATACTGGCATCAATAGCTTATTGATGAAGCAATTTATTTGTGTGCATCTTCATGCAAATGAAGTAAGGTACTGAATTCAGGACTTATTCAGAGATAAGTTATCAGACTCCAAACCTTCCATCCATTGATAACCAATGATGTATGTAGAGGGTGGCTAACAGATTGCAGCAATCCTTATGTTCCTATGCTTTCTTCTATTCAGTGTTCTCTTTCTTAAATTGTTTCAGAATAGAGATTTATTCAAGCAGAGTGACAGAGGTCTTGCCCTTAGGGTATTGAGCCAGAAAGACTGTAGAGCATATTAGGGCTAGAAATAAAATCCAGTGGACTGCAGCCATCAGAACTTTCCTAGCATCATGGTGGTATAAGTGGGACATGAACTATGGGTACAGATCAGTTACCGTTTTGCTACAGGGATGTTATGGAGAACAGGTCACCTCAAGAAAACCTGATTTTGTTTCTTGATGAGATTATGTGACTGAGTGAAATGACTGGAGGCATAAATATAATACACTTAAAACTCTATACAGTATTTGACTTAGCACAGTACAACTTTCTGGTTTAAAATACGACCACTGGAAAAAACCCACAAGAGTGCATGGACTAACAGTCATCCAGCTGACACCTAAAAATAATAGTCACCATAGAATCATCAGTGAATGATGATGGGAATATTGATAGTGAACAAATCACTTCTCTCAAAGAATGGAAATGAAATGTCTTTTAAATATGACGTAGAAAATCATAAAAAATGATGAGCCAAAGTGAAACAGAAACTATTGAAAATGAGGAAGTGAAGATAGAGCCCTTGAGTAACAGGATGATATAGGATAAAATGAAAAGGTTGGTCTTGATCTGGTGCAGCTGCCTTGTTTGTCTGTCAAGTATGGCAGCACTAAGAAATTCTTATAAGCTAAGGCTGAAACCTATTAATTTGACTGTATCACCACACACTAACACAACAAAACAGTGGCTTAATTAGTGGCTTAATTAAAATCAGCTTTTTCATACCAGTTAGTCATTGTTATCTGATATATTATAAGGACCCCAAAAAGTTACAGTTAACAAACTCTTCCATAAGAATTACCAACCAATCCATAAGGCCTCTGCAGGACTGACATTTTCCACATTTATTATAGAAAACAGCACAAGAAATCCTTATATATGTATTATCATTTGCCCACAAACCATTAGGAAGGAAAGAAGCTTTCTACTGCAACAGGGTGCTGACATCCTCTGTCAGGATTTTAAACCCTTTACACTAACAGCAAAATCAATATTGTGTGCAGGAATGGAAATAAAATTAGAAGCATCAGCAGCTGCCTTCAGTCCTTTTGATTCCGAACTTACTTTGTGGGTGTAAACTGTATCTTTGGCAACACAGGTTTCTGTTTTAGCTGTTTATCAAGTACTTCCACAGGAACAAAGCTTTTTAGAGTTTACAGATAGGTATATCACTTGAAGAACTGCAATAACAGAGCTATTTAAGTTTCTTTGTCATTTTAATCTAGAAAAGAAAGATATTTCAGCCAGTGTTATTTTATAGATGTTCTGAATTACTTTAAAGTAATAGATAATTGTGTCATTGCAGACATAGCAAATGGAGCATATTTTGACTGCCTTTAATTTTCTTTTTTTTCCAAACGAAATTGTATCTGGGTAAAAATTTAATCTGCTTTACTATGGATGTTTTAGCTTAAGTTTCTTCTGCTCCAAGTGCTTTTTTAGAGTGTCATTACAGTTCAACTAACAATATGTGTTGTATCCTCTCATGTGCAACATCTGTGCCTCTGAGGTAAGCCACTGATAACTGAGGTTGAGCCTGGTGCCTCTGTAACTATATCTATGAGCTAGAACTAGAGTTCTTCATGTAGAATTAGAACTCTCAGTGGGGCTAGACCTAGCAGATGCTAGTGCAGGGTATATGGAAAAATGGTTTAAAATATGTACTTATATGATAGAAAATTTATAAATTTACAGAGAAAATCCTTCTGTAGATTCTCTTTATTTTCATCAGGATGCCGGTTGGATCACTGGATGTGATTTCCTACCTCAGCTGAAATATGTCGTGGCTGTAACTGAAAGTACAGTTATTATCTGGGACTATAAATCAGAAGAGAATAAGGTATTATGTCAGATGAGACAAATGCTACCATGAAGCCTGAAAATTGATCAGTCTTTGTTTTTGATATATATTTACATTCCTTTGGTCTAACAGGATGAAGGCTTTTAACTTTGTAGGAACTCAGTGAAACAGTGGAATTTATACTAAAGAAGGAATACCCTTTCCACACCAAATGGGATTATTTAAGTGTCTTAAAAGTTTGGAAGAAAAAGAAAAAATTTGTACTATGTTGCAAACAACCCCCCAAAGAATTTCTTTTCCATGTGTATCTAATGCATATGTGTGCACCTGTATATCTGTGTGCATTAGTATATAAATATATGTCAGAATCTATTAAGAATCAAGGGACAGGTTTTCCAAGGAGGTAACTTCCTGACTGAAAGAAAATATTTCTTCATGTCCTGTGTTTGCTCAGGACTTTCTAAGAACAAAACCATTTTGATGCTGCTAGTGTATGTCCAAACTGTTAAAGTTTTCTTGAATGCCTTATTACAAAATAAAATTTTTGCTGACCTATACCTTAGCATTTTCTGTCTGTTCCTGCAGCTTTTCTCAGAAATTCTGAGTTGACTGAGATGATGAGGACAAGCAAAGTAAATATTTTTAGGATAAAATCAAGTCTTAGGACTTAATTTTTTTTTTGTTCTCAGTATTGAAAGGTTGCTTCCCAAACTCAAACAGGTCAATGTAAGTCCTTTTGTCAATCCAATTGGACTTCTGGGAGGAAGGCTCAGAAATTCATTCTCCAGATTCCCTCCAGTCATTACATCAGTGAGAGCTGCAAATGACCTGTTGCTGAATTGGAACTTCTCTTTTTCAAGACCACAGAAATAATATATAGAGAGTTCTGTGTCTGTGTTATGTCTCTTTAATGTTTCTGTGCTACATAGACAGCACTGAAGCAGTTAATTCCTATGGCATGTGAACAGTTCCCAGGTTAGGCTGTCAAGGCTGATTTAATCAAATAACAGATGGAGTCAGAAAGTAGAACCAGTAAACAGTATAATGCAGATGACCCAAAATCCTATTCCTGTGCCTTCTCAGTCTGGCAAAATACCACAGTGACTTGCAACTGTATTCATTCCCTCTGGATCCCTTTCCCCACCCACAGCGTGGGGGAGCCCAGTTCTAGTTCCATCTCCATCTGAAGAACCATTCCGACCATCTGAAGAACCATCTTGAGGGGATGGGGAAAGGGAACTCCAGCGACAGGGTTTTTCAGGCCCCGAGCCTGGAGGGGAGAGGTGCCCTCCCCTCCCCCCAGCACCCACGTGGCCCCATGGCAGGCACAGAGACAGCACACCGGGGTGGAGAGGAGGCAAGAGAGAGTTTATTGTTGGGGATGTTACATTTATAGGGTTTAGGGGGATTCACAGAGTAACCAATTAGAAGTCTCAAGGGGCTTACAGGAACACCCAATCACAGGATAGGGTTAACAAGGACCAATGGGGACACCTCAGGACACCTTTCCCAGGACATTCCTGCATGGGAGATAACCTGTCGTGGGGGGTGTTGGGAAGAAGAAACACGTGTTTGCAAAGAGACCACAAAAGGCCATTTTAAGACATGTTTAAACAAGTTTCTCATCAGATTTAGTGCTACAATTCCCACTATCTCTGTGCTTCAAAAATTGAAACACCTGCCCATATAAGTACACTTGACACTCCTAGGCTGTGTTGATAATTAGGACTCTGATATAATTTCTCCCTATGTGAATTTGGCTATTTCCAATTTTCTTGTAGAGAGCATCTCATTTTGAACAGGAAACTATATATAGTCTTAGCAAATATACCATCCCACTTAGCATGGGGAGATCCTTCCTAAAATTTGTAATTACTATTTATTCACTGAAATGGAAAAAGCTACCTGTGAAACAAAGCCTTGCTGAAACCCTTACAGTTTGCTATTAACTCCACTTTGGGATGATCTCCCATGAGTTTCTGATACCAAGAAACAGCTATCATAGGGGGAGCTTGAAAAAACAAAGTCAAGATTTGAATGCTGATGTAACTGGATAAGCATGATAGATTCAGTCAATTTAAGGACCCTGGTGCAACATCTAAGAAACTGTCTATCGTATTCCACAGAATAATTGCTATGTCATCAAACCAATGAAAAACTGTCTACTCTGTGTTTGCACGGTGACTACATCAGATCACCTGGCTAAGGACACTATCTTAATGGGAGATGATAAGGGTTATGTTTACCTGCTTACTATGACCAGTGATGACTTTATAATGAAACAATATAAAGCTGAAACAGAATCACAATTCCGGATCTTGGACTCCGAAAATTTTAACATGTAAGTTGCTTACGATAAAATACTATCAGTCTTGCATTATTTTTTTTTTAATTTGGGTTTTGTCTAGCCTAAATGGAGGATTAATTTCTGTTTATATATTAATCCTATCCAACTAAAGAAAATAATTTTTCAAACTGCAGTAAGTATGATTCACTTGGTTTTATGTGAAGGAAATGCCATCATTTTCAGTGGAAGGTTTTACAAGAGATCTTACAATAGCGATGATGCAGAATAAAATTCCAGGGGAGAATTTACAATTGCTGTTATCCAGCTGACAAAGGAACAGCTTTATTGTGCCTGATTAGGTGGAAGCGTAATTGTGACTGGAGAAGTGCTCTGCTTCTTTTAAGATGGAAGAGTGGTTCTGTATCTGCCCTGGATATTAAATGTTAGCATTGTTTGTGTATATAATCTCACTCCAGAAATTCCTGTCCACCGATGGGTATATTACAGTAGGTGCTACTATAGCCTAATAACATTTCCATTTATATCCCTAGTCTTAAACGCAAGCTACATGATGACTGGGTTGGAAGAGTTAAGTATATTTCTGCACTAAAATGTTTTGGATCCTGCTCCTCAGACAGCCTTCGTTCATTTGTTTTGGATGACATAAAGCGACTAGAGGACAATTTGTAAGTATATGACATCTTTTAGAAAAAAATAGACCTTTTGCTTTATAACTCTGCAAGAGGTAAGTTCCCTGAAAGATGCCATCCTGTTGTATTTAAGCTGTCTTTTCTGTAAGCTTTATTAATAAAAACAAAAATACAATTATTTAAATGCTTGCATATTTTTGTTAGCTTTTGATATAGGAGAGGATATATGTACTTTACTCATAGCCCTTAAAAATTTTATGTTGACAGTGTTGTCTGCTCCAACTTCTCCTCAGTATATTACTTAGAAATATTACTTAGAATATTACTTAGAAAATATTACTTAGAAAATTGTTTTGCTGCATGTATATCATGTATCCATTCATTTATAATTTATATCCAGACAGAAATATATTCAACTTAAGTTTCATTTACAGTTTCAGTTGCACCAGTTTGAGTTACTCAAGATTAAACCAAGAACACAGTTTGTTCTGAGGACTGTGAAATGGTTTTACTCTGCATCAGGAAAGAGTTTATGGCCTCCTTATTTGTGCCAAGTCCATTCATATGGCCCATAAGTGCTAAAGGTGATTCCAAGCCTTTTTAGTCTGTGGATTTGGAAAAGTTTATAGCCCATTAAATAATACAAATGTGATTTGATGTAAAAAGGACCTAGAAATAACATACACATAGAACTTTTCATTCAAATATCTAAAAGCATTGTAAATATTAGATCAGGTTCAAAATTCCTCTGTGAGGTATATCCAGAGATTAAAAGATTTTTAAGGCTAGTGGCAACAACTAAGATAATCTATTTTATCTCCTGTATAACACAGACCATAAATATTCATGTAGAAATTCTTGAATCAATCCAGTAACTTTAGGTTTTATGAGTATTTCATGTCTGTTGAGGAATGAGGAAAGTGAAATATGAAACACTTATAACTTGTCCAAGGTCACATACTATGTTAGCTGAAAAGCTAAGAAATCCCCTTTGATTTTATTTGGAGCTTTGGAAAAATAGAATTGATTAGAGGAGAAAGAAAACTAAGTCTGCAGAGCCAAAACTATGGTCAAGAGTATATACACCACTATACACTGTTTGTAATACAGAACTTTTAACTACAAATATCTTGGTAGGTCTTTTTCATTTCACACTGGCTATAATTGTGTCTGCTATTGCAATAAATGTATATCTGTAAGCAGTTTCACGCAGCAGCTAAATGAAATTATATTGAGACAACTGAAAAATTACACAACTGCTAAAATGAAATTAATAGCCCTAAAAATAGCCATGGATCAAATCACTTTGAAATGTCCATTCCATAAGAAATGATAGTTGAAACATGATTTACTGATTCTAACAAAAGAAATTTCCCCAAATAACTTTGCATCAAGGAATTGTTGTTGTGCTTGAAGAGGGAAGTAGTATATCTTGTCTCCTACATGACTTATGTGACTTAAGTTTCTTTGTCGATAATGGCTGATGAACAGTTATAATCTTTTCTTGTTAAGTGTCTAAAAAGGGAGGCATGGATATGATCACAGAGTGCTTCTGTTGCAAGGCCATGGCTTGGGCAGAACTTCACAGTGCCAGATCAGTGGGAATAAGGGATTCTGGTATAAAATAGGAATTCATTGATTTAAATGTATGATTAACAGTTCTTCTGAGGTTTTGTCACCTTTTCTTTTTCTATGTAGTTGTTTATTAGCTCTTTAATGAATAGTCTCAATACTCTTGAGACTCTTCTGTTAGAGCTCTGGTAAAAAAGCTTTGCTCCCTCTAAGTAATAGTGAGCAGACGGCCTTTTATTTACACCTGCCTAGAAAGAACAAGCTCTTTCATTAATCCTCAAGGTTTCCAGAGTCTTTCTTCAAATTTACTGTCACTCCAATTTACGGTTTTCAATATTAATGGTTACTGTTTAGCCCGGAATAAAGGAACTAATACTTGTCTGGATTTCAAAGAAAAAATTTGAATGTTTACTCATTTAGTTCTGTATAACTTATTTACACAGGCAGTCATTGTTTTTTGGGAGTGACAGGTGTTAACTATGCTATTACTGATTCCAAAAATCAATAAAATATTCACTCATTATTAGCAACGTATGAAACCTGGAGAGACAAACAGAAGTTTTTCAAAGGGTGGATTTAGAAGGGACACTGAGTCAATCTCAGTCTGTGTTGGCTGTTTGCATTCTTGCGCTTTAGCAGTGAATGTAGCAGAATAATTCAATGGAGTTTCGGACACTTGTGGTCTCTTCATCCTGTTACACAACACAAAATAGATAATATAAAGACTATGCATTGTGCAGAAGCAACAGAAAAGTAACTGCACACACTTAATGTAACATCAAGACTGCAATACACCTCCACGTCTGAAAGAGGCAAATGCAGTTGCTTTGGTACTTTTCCTCAGTGATGAAATGCTTTAGGCACTCAGACACGTGTGCAGGCTCACTTTGGCAACAGCTACCATTTCAGGAGTCTGCTTCGAGTTTGCCTGTTAAAGAATTCAGGTGTACAAATTAGATATTTACTTCCTTAATGGAAAGTGCACTGTGTTCCTCTTTCATCAATCACTCTAAGTCTCTGTTATAAATCAATTTTAACAGAAGATTGTATACATTATGTACACAGCTATTCTAAACTAGAAAAGTAAGGTGGGATAATTGTAGACTGTATTTTCCTAATGTTTTTACATGATTAACTGTTTTATTAATGATTGCAGACCTGTAAAGGAATTTTCTGTCCCTAGAGGAGTCAATGCCTTCACATACTGTGGAAAGGCAAAAGTTGTTGTCACTGGAGGTAAGTATTGGGATTTTTTCCAAGAGATTGTGCTGTTGTGAATTTTTTTCCCCAATTAGATAAGATCAAATACAGCTGATATAGTGTCTCAAGAATTTAAATAATGGCTTCTGTCTTAAATTATAGGAAACAGATATCTTGCTTTTAGTTGCTGGGAGGCTTACTCTGAAAAGATATGTTTCCTGACAGGAATCTCTCAAAGGCTCTCTCTGGGTTTGATTCAAGTATCCTATATGTAATAAAACAGGAGAAACAGTATGTTGAGGTACCTTTCCAAGTCACAATGGTGACTGTCTTAGCCAGGTTATACACATTATTCCTTACAGTATCAGCAGGGCTTCCATCCTCTCACTTTTGGCCATCCTGTCCTATCTTAAGGAATCACATTGGCCCATCTTAATACTTTCCATTGGTCTTCTCTCTGATCATGTTTTCCCAAAGTATTACTGTTTTTTCTTTCCCCTAAAGCAGACTGCAGAAATAGCACTCTTACATCCATTTCCTCCCTGTTATCCAATAATTTTATGAGCCTTTTACTGCAGTGGTTATATTTGATGCTTCAGAAATACGGCTGAAGGATGGCAGCAGTCTTGTTTTTATATTCTGTTTGACAGGGTGGTGCCCTGGAGTAACATTGATGCTGCCTTTCTACAAGACTTCAGTATGAGGGTTTTGCTTAAAAGTCTGTTAAAAATAGCAATAATACACATAGCAATTCTTACATCTATATTTAACAAGAAGAAAAAAATAGCCAAGGCTCTGCTGTGCAGCCTTGATAATATACACAACAGTAAAATGAACTTGAAAAAAAAAAAAAATAGAAAAAGACCTGGACATGGGAAAAAAATGCAATTCATGTTGAATTGTAACAGTATACCAAGGGGAAAACTGTGACAGATATCAGAGTAAATATCAGACAGTTCTATTGATTTTCTACATGCAAGATTTAAAGGAAAAGCAATATAGCTATAGAAAAGTTATTAGTGAAAATTCTGAAGTTCAGCCTTGGAGGAGATACTGTTTACATTGATCACCTTGTCACAGAAAGTAATCTGGAGAAATTTACTGATGACATAAAGTAAGGAGGTCCTGTAAAACAAAATGTGATTAGAATTTCCCACAGATAGAACTGGAGGATTTTACTGTAGTAATAAAATCAGGGTGAAGTGTCTGAATGGGACAGAAGTTCAATTACACAGGAAGTAGTAAAAGTTTCTTTTACACACTGAAAATTCTTCTTACAGAAATAGGCAGAAGAGAAAAATCTGGATAAACTTCCTAAGAAAATAAGAACAGCAGAGGTAGGCCAGGCCAAAGGTCTGCCTAACCCACTCTCCCCTCTTTGTCAATGACCAGTAGTAAACACTTGTGGCAGAGCATAGGAATAGGACAATCATGCAGCAATACTTGCCCTAGGTACATGTGTTAGTTGAAATATCTGTTCTGCAGGTAACAAAGAATTAACTTCTCTGAATGTGACACTAGTGAAACCTCGTGTTGTATTGGAAGGCACTGTATGGTTGATATGAACCACTTTTGAGAAAGATTAGTTGAATATGGAAAAAGGGCAGGAAAAAATATCACATAGAGACTAAAACCATTGTGCAGAGATTAAAGAAGTATATTTTCTGTAACCTAGCAAAGTGAAAATTAACAAGGATGACATTTTATCATCAATTAACATTGATGTCTATTAGAGCAAAAATCAGAGCAGTGATCTTCTGGAAGAGTCTTTGGAGTAGGAAATATTCTCATCAGTTTAAAATAGAGCTTGACATTTTTTAAATGTATTTGTCTGTGATGTTTGGAGGATACAGGTCTTGAGAGATCCATCTAATAAAGCCTTCAAAAGCTGAGCTTGAGAATTCTGTGCTCTGTTAATAGAATACACTGCTCACAATGGCACAGCACACTGTCAGGCTAGAGCACACTATATTTGCCTCTGTATCTTAAAAGCCACCCCTCTCTTTTGACTGGATGAGAAACACACGTTGATGATCCAGTTAATGAGATAATTAAACTTTTTAAAATTAATCATTATCATCGTTGGCTAGGCTTCACGAACGAAGATTTGGGAAGGGCTCTACTCATGTTTGTTACAAGCACACTGGTGGCTAAAAAGGCCAATACGAGATAGACATGTCCGATTGCGAAAGGCACAACAGAAAGACTCCTTAGGTTGTATATTCTGCAGGGCACAAATTTTTCTGCATTGTCTTTTCTCCTCAAGAGTGGTCCCGCGTGCTTTCTCAAAGGAAGCAGCAGCGTTACAGACGGTGTGTCTCCAGACCTCCTGATTGGAGGCCAGAGTAGACCAGTTATGTTGATCAATATGGCCAAGGCTGAGATGTTGTTTCAGGGAGTCCTTGTATCTTCTCTTCAGGGCTCCTCTCTTGTGGCAGCCAGTGGCAAGTTCACCATAGAGCAGGATCTTAGGGAGGCGGTGGTCCTTCATCCTTGAGATGTGCCCTGCCCAACGCAGCTGTGTTCTCAGCAACATGGCCTCAATACTTGTGACTGCTGCTTGTTCCAGAACAGATGTATTGGTCACATAATCTGACCAGTGGATGTTTAGGATTGTACGGAGACAGCGTTGATGGAAGCGCCTACAGTTTTATCTGTAATATACCCTAAAAATCAAAGACCAGAACAGATAAATAATTCAGGAATCATATAGATTCCTTGGTGACATGTGCAAACGTTTGTTAAAGCTGTGTTTATATGTCACATTCAGCAATTAAAATAAAAGAAAAATCCAACCTTTGATTGCAGGCTAGCTTCTAAAGTATTTAGCTGGGATAAACCTGCTAACCATTTTACTAAGACCAAACTTAATGTTATTTAGCTAGGTGTTTATAGCACAAATGATATGCTACATACTGTGATATATTATTACAGTGACTATTTAAAAAGTCATATTTTAACACCTTTATGCTTCCATTGTTTATTTAGGTTTCTTTTATTATGCTCATGAGTTTGTCAGTAATGTGACACAACCTACTTTTGTCTTCCAGATATTTGACATTTATAATACTGAATAAAATAAAAGGAAACCTGGTACTGAGTTCATTTTTTTATTCTAAAAGCTAGACTTTAAGCAGTAACATTATAAAAGCCTCATAGTGGTCTAAAATATGAAGCCCACAGTAGTTTAAAATAACTTCTCTGTGTAGCATTTTGCATTAATATTATGTTGAATAGTAAAGTGACATGGTTTTCTTCTTAATCTGGATTCATTTCAATTCCAGCTATGTCTTAATCATCACCTGTGGCAACAACTGCAGTTAAAATCAAATTAGGTATGCATATAAAAGCAGATGATTGGTTTTAAATTATACATCAACTTCTAACCCTATTAGTTCTTCAAATCTAGCTATTGTTTTCCTGTGAACAATGAAGCAGAATTAAAACTAGTGATTTCTAAATCTAGCAGTAACAGATTAAGACTGGTAAAAGTGATTCTGTGCTTGTTCTGTATCCTTTGTGAATTTTTGGAATAAGTGAAGTACATTTTCAGGAATTCCCAGAAATCCTAGTTAGAGAGATCACATCCCAGAACTCCTCTAGCATTAGCTTTCAGAAGCATAGCAAACTCTTTTCTGTGATGCAGTCTAAATTTAAGAAGAACCTATGATGACAGACAAGGCAGCACAAAGAAAAAAAAACTTAAATTTTTGTCAGTATGATAAACATTTGAATTTGTGTTTGTTTACCAGATGTCTAAGTCTTCTGGAAAGGTTTTGCAGACATTATAAGGCAAGATTATTTAAAAGACAGACTTGAAGGAATAACAAGTTGTTTTAACAGATAAGGGATTCTTCTGCCTGGATGTAGCAACTTAGAAAGAAACCAGGCATTATATTTTTATTTTCTGATCTGTCAGAGGATACCAAGCTAAGCCTAATATTCTCCATTCAAAAATGTTATTGTTCTCGAGTGGGTTTCAACACCACTGAAGTGCAGACATCTCAGCAGACTTGTAATACCACACAAATTACAAAACTGCAAGCAAGAGAGACAGTTTGACAAAGAAGTTTTCGAAGAAGGTATTGGAGTCCATACCATATAGCTAGAATAGAGCTGTGGTTGTAGAATCTGACTTTTCAAAAAACCCTAAACATCTGCTTTTATAGTTATTCATCTTGGAAGAGACTACATTGAACTAAGGCCATTTTGTTTCAAATCATTGATTTCACAAAATGTTAAAAAATTGCTGTTGGATATGTAGACAGAAAATCTTCTTCAAGCTTTTCTTGGATGTGTTTAGTACCCACGCTTTCTGTATCAGGATTCTGAATCCTGGAGGCATATTTGGAGCACAGAGTGAATAAATGTTCCAGGAAATGTTCCAGTGAATGTTAGGGCCAATCTGGCATTAGTCCAGAAAGAGGGAAGAGAGCAAATCTACTATAACAAAATCTACCATTATCTTCACATCAGTGAAAGGAACTAAAATTAATCCACTATTTCACGTGAAAAGCAAACAGTATTTTTAATCTAAGGAGAGGTTTTCTTTCCTTATGTCACTTGTTTTTTCTTGTTAATATCTCAAGGAAATAACATATATAAGTGATTCTACTCTTAAAATAAACTCTCTGTGCCACAATTAAAGGGCAATCGTCTGCCCTTTCAATCATCTGCCCATCACTTCAGGAATATAAAGAACAGAGCAATTAGGAAGACTAAGAAAGATTCCAATCCTCAAAAGCACAGCAAGCAGGTAGTCAAGTTGATGAGATATTGTCAACAGCTCCTACCTCATTCACCATCATCCTATTACATGATAGTTTGCATCTGGAGTTGCTAGCAGGGATGTTGTTGAAGCAATGTCTGTTTGCTCTGACGTTATAATTGATTTTATTAGTCTCACTGAAGGCTTCTGTCTGCTGTATTTTGTGTCCTCCTGTTGACTCCATGGAAGGTTTGCAAGCTGAGTTTTACTCCCATGGATTTCTTTCTCACTAATGTATACTGACCTGGTCACGAGGGTTCTGCTAACTTGCAGAATATGTCTAGGATGGCCCAAGGCAACATCTGAGGAGGTGAGCAGGGACCTACTGTGTTCTGCAATTTTCCCATCAAAAAGAGCTTCATAAACAATTTGTGCAATTATAACCCATTTAAGCTACTTCCTGCCATGCTTACAGCATATACAGATTATCTGGGGTATTTTTGCCTGAAGATGACCCCGAAAAAGAAACTGGTTCCCCCTGAAGTTACAGCCAGTCAGCTACTTAGCCATGGCTCTCCTTTCCTCTGCAGTTCTCCCTCCATCGTGCTGGTACAGCTGTTTGCATGTTTGAATTCTCAGTCACACTTGTGAAATGAGCTGGCAAAAACCAAAATAAATTTCTGTTGCAGCTATTTTTTGAGTAGATCATTCTTCCAGTGACCCTCTCTCATTTAGAGAGAAGCCACATAAACAGGGGAATCAATTTAACTGGGGGAACAATATTGTTTAATGGAGAAAAAGGGAGATAGAGTGCTCCTAAATGAGTCCCATCTTGCTGTATCAAGAAGGAAAGAAATAGATTTCTGAAGAGAGATGGAGGGGCTGACTAATGACAGTAGGTTGAACAAGCTTAAGGATGTTTATTAACAAAACTGAGCTGAGCATTTTAGTCTTGAAGTTGGATGAATATTCTCTTAGGGCATGTACTTCCTAGTCTATGTTTTTTTCGCTTTTTGCTCTTCAATTTAAGCCAAGAGAAAACTGAAACTCAAACTGAAGTCTAGATAAAATGTGGCTGTTTCTTTTACTATGTGTCAAAATAGGGTGTTCAGCTAACTACATGCAATTTGTACAATTGCAATATTTACCAGGAATTGAAAGTAAAAATATAAATTAATTAATCTGAAATTTAAACTGGGCTCATGTTCTCTTAAAACTCCTCCAAAAAATATTAAATACTTCAGCGCTCTAGGTACAACTGTGTTTACATTAGTATATGTAAACCCAGGAGTATACTAATACATTTTTAACATTTTTCTGTTCAAGACAGACTCAATCATCACTGATTACTGTTTCCTATCTGCCCTCAACTTCCATGCCCGTTTGCCTTCCTTTCTGCACGCTCATCTTCTTCCATAGAAGTGGTTATCCCTTCTTGTTCTGGCTAAGTGGACACAGAAATTATTTTGACATTTTTCTAAATTACATTTTTAAAGGAAAAAAAAAAACTGAGCCCCGGTTCTATTTCTATTAAAGTATTCTGCTCCTATGAGACTAGTCCATGTAGTCCCATTTAGTGTCCCTGCTATGCCTCTATCAAATAAAAAGGCTTTGAAAGGCTGATCAGTTATGTGTTTTTATTACGTTTGGGGATAAGCAATGAAACATAAGCTGGAATCCAGCCCCTAGAATGAAAAATTCACATCCTTATGTGGGAGTAGCCTATATGAATGAAAGCAAAGACTAATCGACAGCAACCTCTCCATTACAAAGCTTATTTGTAATACCAGTGACTATTCTGTCTTTCTGACTATATGTATTTTATTTTTTTTTCCTTCAGGTAATGACAGAGTCCTTCGTTTGTGGAATCCTGCTGTTAATATTAGGCCTACAGGGAAGCTATTTGGACACAAACATAGTGTTGTGGAAATTGTGACCAATGAAAAAGATCAACATGTCATCAGCCTTTCCAGTGCAAAGGTAAAACACTTTTCTGAACCTCATGGAAGTAGGGCTGGAAGAAGAATCCAGGGAACCACAGGCCTGTCAGCCTTACCTCAGTGCCCAGCAAAATTACAGAACAGATCATCTTGAGGGCGATCACACAGCACATACAGGACAACCAAGGGATCAGGCCCAGCCAGCATGGGTTTAGGAAAGGCAGGTCCTGTTTGACCTGCCTGATCTCCTTTTATGACCAGGCGACTCACCTAGTGGATGAGGCAGTGGATGTGGTCTACCTGGACTTCAGCAAAGCTTTTGATACTGTCTCCCATGGCATTCTCCTGGAAAAGCTGGCAGCCCATGGCTTGGACAGGAGCACTCTTGGTTGGGTTAAGAACTGGCTGGATGGCCAGGCCCAGAAAGTGGTGGTGAACGGGGCTGCATCCAGTTGGTGGCTGGTCACAAGTGGTGTTCCCCAGGGATCAGTGTTGGGCCCAGTCCTGTTTAATATCTTTACTGATGATCTGGATGAAGGGATCAAGTGCGCCCTCAGTAAATTTGAAGACAACACAGAGTTGGGTGGGAGTGTTGATCTGTTGGAGGGTAGAAGGGCTCTGCAGAAGGTCCAGACAGGCTGGACTGAAGGGCCAAGGCCAATGCTATGAGGTTCAACAAGACCAAGTGCCAGGTCCTACACTTCAGCCACAACAATCCCGTGCAGTGCTGCAGGAGGGAGGCACAGTGGCTGGAAAGTGGCCCGGTGGTAAAGGACCTGGGGGTACTGGTCAACAGGAAGCTGAATATGAGTCAGCAGTGCCCAGGTGGCCAAGAAGACCAAGGGCATCCTGGCTTGTATCAGGAATAGTGTGGCCAGCGGGACCATGGCAGTGATTGTTGCCCTGTAGTCAGCACTGGTGAGGCCAAACCTCGAGTCCTGTGTTCGGTTTTGGGTCCCTCAATTCAGGAAGGGCATTGAGGTGCTGGAGTTTGTCCAGAGAAGGGCAACAGAGCTGGTGGGGTAAGTCCTATGAGAGGTGGATCAGGGATCCTGGAGAAGAGGAGGCTCAGGGGAGACCTTATCCTTCTCTACAACTACCTGAAAGGAGGTTGTAGTGAGGTGGGGGCTGGGCTCTTCTCCCACGCAAGCAGTGACAGGACAAGAGGAAAAGGCCTCAAGTTGTGCCTGGGGAGGTTCAGGTTGGATATCAGAAGAATTTCTTCACAGAAAGGGTTGTTAAACATTGGAATGTGCTGCCCAAGGAGGTGATGCAGTCACCATCCCAGGAGGTGTTCAAGAAACAACTGGATGTGGCCCTTAGCGCAACGCTTTGGTTGACAAGGTAGTGGTCAGTCAAAGATTGGGCTCAATATTCTTGGAGATCTTTTCCAACCTAAATGATTCTGTCATTCTGTGAAAACAATGTTATAAATGTAAGTAGGAATCTAATTTTGAGTAAGTACTTCTGATAGTAATTGCTTATCAGTTTGTTTATTTTAATAAAAAGGCAGAGTTTAGCTTAAAATTTCCAAATTATTTTATATTTAGAAGCAAGACTAGAAGGGAATTATTTGACGTATTTTCTTTCTGAACGTGACAAAAGAATACTTAGAGCAGCAGATATTACCATTCTGGTAATTTCCGTATTACTTTGGTAACTGCCAGAATAAAAACATAACCTGTACCCAAATGCTTCATTCAGTAGTGATCACCTGCAAAAACTGCCTACAGTTTTATCCTTCTCTTTGCCTCCCAGCCTACTGAAAATCCATAGGTGTTTTTCTGACACTGATGTCTCTATACACCATGTTCAGCTATTGATCTCTTTCTAAACAGTGTTTTTCACAAGGCTTACTGATCCAAAGAATTGTCCATGAAGACAAATACTAATAAAATCAGTAATACCACTTCTTCAAAATATTGTAAGATTCTGGAAAGTGATGGATTTCTTTGAAGTTATTGGTGGAATCATGGCATTGGTGATTTATCTCGTGTGTCAAAATAAGACTGATCAGGAGAGAATAAAAACTTCTAAAAATATGTGCAAAAATAAAAGAGAAGCCTGTGAAGGAGTAGTTGTGAATGTCTATGGAGCTCTTTCAAGAGTAGTCCAATGCAATATTTTCAATATTTAGCATTACTCTGTATTTTCATTAGCATCTACAATGATAGAGAGCATACATACTAAATTAACCAGTTGCCCTAAGGTGATTAAAGCTGCAGGCCTTGAACAGAAGAATTAGAGTTCAGAGTGGTCATTAAAATTGAAGGTATGATCAATGAAAAATACTTCCTATAAATCAATAAGGAGCTAATATAATTAGTCTACTGAGATATCCGTCTATCTCACAGGTTCCTAGCATTTTGTTGGGTCATGTAGAAAATATTAGTGAGCTATTTATCCTGCTCATGCTGCTCTTCTGCTATAATTGCTTATCATTACTCATTGTGGTGGCAGTAAATACCACATTTTCATGTCTTTAATTCTATTCTTAAAATATCCCACATCTTTCTAAAAGTACTACTAGCTGAAAATAAGTCATCATAATTTCCCGACCTTCACGTAATTCTGAAGCCATGATCTTTCCCCCTTCCTCACTCCTGTAAATCTATACCTGTCTATTCTGTAGGTAACTCTGCACCTTTGCTACAGAGATTCATTACTGCAGAATTAAGGAGTGTTTGGACAGATAGCCTGCAAGCTACACATGTAGGAAAAATGGAATAAGACATAAGACATGGCTGAAGGGGAATGAATGAATGAACATTAGTACATTTATAGAAAAGCAACTAAGAATGAAGCCTCTGGGGCAGTAAATGTAGATCTCTTGAGGTGCCTTCCTGGCCTTTCTGTGATTCAGTATGATGATTCAGAGTAAAGCAAAATCTATTTTAAAAGTCTCTAAGTACATGGACACCTGTACTTAACTAAATGCAGCTGAGATGTGCCAGTGACATCAGTAAGGTCACTCATACGTGCAAATGAATATATTAATTAAAAGCTATGTGTCTTTAAATTGTGCAGTGAGTTATAAGGCAGAAATTACACTTCTCAAAAAATAAAAAGAAATAGAAATAAATTTCTAGACTTCCCAATGTCAGATAAATCTTGTGGCTATAGTGAAAATTATATCAAAAAGAAGGAATCCCTCTCAAAGAAGTTTAAATGTAGACTTTTCAAATAAAGTGACAATCATTCTGTGCCTCAAAGAATTTGCAATCTCTATAGATGACATATAGTATACCCAATAGCAGAGGGAGCTCATCTTTAACAGGATTGCTTCCAACCTAAAAGCACATTTGTGTTTGGATAGACAAGAACCAGGTATTACACAAAAGTGTGCAACTTGCTAGGGAACTTTTAACATTACTTTAAACAACATAAGTTGTTTCCACCTAAAAAACAAAGACCAATTTGCTTTTCAATCTGTCTAACATAAGAAAAATCAAAATAGTTTTCTCTATTTTGTTTTCTTCTTTTAGTGACTGTGATACAGGAGGCCACTGAAGCAAAACAAGGACAGCCTATATATTTTCACTGAAAATAAGTTAGAGAAATATCAATGACCTCATGGAAGAATTGTATCTAAGTGAAAAAAATCTCTTTATATGTAGATTTTACATTAAGTGTTTGACAGAATAGCAGAACTAGGGAAACACATTTATTAATTAATACTTTTTCTGAACATTCCCAAAGTTAAGTTTAATCTATAATGTATCAGATACCCATATTAAAATAAAAGCTTTTTTATTGTGCCATTTTCTGCTAAAATTACAGAACAAGCTGAAGAGTAGGGAGTGCTTTTTTAAATTAAGATTTGTAATTGTTATCTTTGTTACATAATTGTTACATTTGAAGGCTCAGACTTATTATGGCTATTTTCTGAATTATTGAAAAGTTTCTTGACTTATTATAGAAATATATTTTTATGCTATATAAATTACAAAGCTGCAAAACAGCACCAGAAAGGTAAACATAAGACTAATGCACTAGGGAAATGTATTTCCATTATAGCAGAACCTGAAGGAATGTTGTAGTATTTCTTCTGCCACTTTCAGGTTAAACACTGTGTTCTTTAGGTAGATGTGTATTTCCCAAACTCAGGTACTCTTTATACTGTCAAAGCCTCTGTCAGAAATGAAGTAAATTTTTGTATATTCTCTGTATTGTTTGGTTCTGTTTCCTTCAGGAAGTGATATATGAATGACAAAAGCATCATCTTCCCAGTCAAGTTTAGTTTTTTAATTCTCACTGGCATAAATAGGCATCATTTCTTATGCAAGCAACTTTAGTGAGAAAGTTATAGTTTCACAAGTAGACAACCAGAGCTTCTATCAGAGAGCCAGGGGGAGTTAGAAAAAAAAGGGAAATTTTTAAACATCATACAAGAAGAATACAAAACCCCTTACATTTTAGAGTAGATAAACTCCTCTCTATTTTTAGCTGTTCTAAAAAGACCTTAAGAAATAGATAATATGCAAATCATTTATTAAACTTTCCTTAAATTTGCACCTTATAATGACAAGACATGGCCTTGGCTTAAGCCGCTACTGTATTTTTTGAAATAACATGCATGTCAGAATCAAGAAACTATTTTTATCTGTCCTCTACTTTCATCACTTCTCTTGTAAGCAGACACATGCTGCTGATATTCAGTACTCTGGGCTCGTGGGTACTATTGGCATCTCACATCTTTTCTGCTGAAAGTAGAAACCTTAATTGCTAAAGAGATAGATTATATCTGTTAAAAAATATATTCAAATGGTTGGAGATTAGGTAATGTGTTAAATGTCCTTGCCTTGGTTACTGACTCATGGGTCAGACAATGGAAAGGGCTGGATGGTGGGAATACGGGATATTCATGAGAAATATATTTTAGAGAATATTTTTAGAGAAACATTTTCTCAAACCATTTTCATGTTTAAGTTAGATTGCATATATTGCACTTAACTTCTGGTTTTCATTCCCTAGAATTGTAACACATAATTTCCTATGGTCTGTTCCACATAATTTTATGAAGAAGAACAAGAGTTAGTATTGAATAGATACTATATGAGCTACATTTCTGGAGTCTAAATCCAAGGAGGTGGAAAGCTACAAAACATAGTCTTCCTGACTGTATTTTAAAAAATCTAATAGTCTTTCAGTAGTCAGTTTTCTTTAGTATATTTGGAACATAGTGTTAACTTTCTATATTAAAAAGTGTAAAAATGTTTTAAAACAAGGAGTCAAACAACAATTTTACTACCTGCTTTGGCCTCCTTTGACCTCAAAGGAGAACTGAAACTGAAAGACTGAAAAGCCATACACAAATGTACTCACAAGAATATCTCTGCAGCCCATATGTAATCTGATTTATATTGCAGAGTTCAAAAGTAAGGGATCACATTGGCTTTTGGTTTCAGACTTGTACTGCAGCATTTGTGCAGTCTGGAGAAGTAATGGCTGAATTAAGGGCTCAAAACCTGCAGTGAATAGTTTTTAAAAATACCACAAATATTGTACATCTATTACAAGAGTCTTAAGGGATTCATTTGATGGAATGAGCCTCAGCTCCATACTACAGAAGGTTAATGTATGTTATTCTTTATACAAAAATGTAAAAATTAACAAATACTACACCGTGGTCTCACGGCACTAGAGAAAAAAATTAGAGGTCACTGGGGATTTGTATTAGAGTGGAAGAGCTAGTTTAGAAGATTAACAGTCTTAGCATCCCAGAGCATGGAAAACAGAGTGGACACTAGGAGAAGGGGAGGGAGGCATCAGTGTGTTCAGTATCAAAAGAAACATCCCATGCCACACAATGGTCAAGATACAAAACAAATGTCTCCATGAAGAGAACAGTATGATCATGCAGACCTGAAATCAAAAACTAAAACTTTGTAAATGCAAACAGTTGTCTTTTTTTTCTGAAGTGCAGGTGTTCTTCAGAAACATTAGGTTACTCTCAACTGCATGTTAAGATTAAAGGCAATTAAGTTATCCAGGAAGTTTAGGAAAGCAGACATAAATAATCTTTTATTATGTTAATTTTTAAGATCTCTTCAGCCATATGTCAAAAATTGTAAATAGAAGTAAGTGAAATATTTTTAACACAAGGGTCAGTATTAAGCACTGAGGGAGACTGTCCCAGTGACATAACTTAAATGAGGAAGCACATTGTTGCCTATTTTTTGTAAGGCTTTTTATCGTATGTTTTATTCACACTGTGCAAGCAATTGGTTTGACAGCTGCAAGTATTTCAGTTATTTTCTGTGGCTGCAATTTTTGATTTTGAAGTCTGTTTTTAATTTCAACTCTCTGTATTAGTCTTTTTGTTAAGAAATATGACTACACAATAGCTTAACCTTTTTTTTTTGCAATGACTTGCAATATTTAAACAAACAAACAAAAGGCAATCTGATTATCTAGAGATCCAATTGTTGAATATGACACAGATCGATACCTACACAATATTTGTTTTATTCAAGTTATTTTGAAGATGCATATTCAGAGGACTGGTCTGCTTGCTTTCCATCTGTTGCTGGATGGTCTGACTGGATTTCAGATAATCTGTTCTGACACTGCTCAAGTCTATTTGTATGACTTAACTTGGTGAAGTAGACAGATGATTCTAGAAGTGCAGATTACTCAGCAGGCCTTGGCTTTGTGTAAGCATTGCTCAGCAATAACAGAAACATCTCTATATTATTATCACTGTGTTCAGCACAAATCCAAAACACAGTCCCATGCTATCCACTGGGTAGAAAATTAACTCTACTCCAGCCAAAACCAGCACACTTCCCTAGCTGAGTTCTGCTTGTCAGAGGAGAAACATCTGCTATCTGAGCAGTGCCGTCTTCTTGCATCATCTTTTTTTTTCCTTTGGTAGACCTCAATAGATCTGCAGAGAGAGCACACTCACTTGGGTCACTTGTCAAAAGTAGTAAAGGCCAGGACACGTTGCACTGAAACTTGGAATTCATATGAATTGTTTTGAGCAGACTTTTTTATTTACACTGTGGCATTTTGGCCAGTATGCAATACAGCTTTCTGGAAAATATTGAAGAAATCTCTGTGATATTTAATTTAACTGAAAACAAGTTGCCCTGAGCCAGTAATAACAAAACAAACTTCTTATTATGACAACAATTAAGAAACTATTTTGGAAGTTGAATTCAAATGATGGTTTCATTTAAGAAAATAAAGATTTCTTTAGCTATTTCAGCACATAAGCACTTTGTTTGCTCCAATATTATAAGGATTTCTTGATAGGAAGGAGGCTATTAAAAATATTGAATTCTCCTATCACAAAAATTAAACTTACTTTCTTATAACATATGAATAACTACAAATTAGGCAGAGCCACAGGTTTGTAAATAATTTCTGTATGACCTTTAGTCATATGAATTAGTATTTTCATGGTAGTAGCACTGAGGCAGAGGCAAGGGCCAAGGCAGGGATTGTCATAATTCTGTGCTGCTGAACTTGCTTCAGAACAAAATGTTCCTGGAAATAAATTGGTTCTTTATCTTTCAGATTGTGAAGACCTTAAGAGATAACAGTGTGTGTAGGTGCAGTTACCACTGTAGTCCACTACCATGTCTTTTTCTTCAGCCCTTCAGTTAAGTGAATTTACTAGATCTGAAATATTGATGTGTTCCTAATCATAGGAACATGCTCAAAATCTTGTGCTGAGATTTCCCACAACCACAATTATCTGTTAAATTATATGCCACAGACCAAAAGGAACCACATTCATCACAACTATGCTTACAGTGTGTCTGTCTTGACTTACGTTTTGCTTGAAAATATTTCCAAAAAGTAATTACTGTTAAATTTTCTGAACCTATTAACTCATCCTTTGTGTCAATGCACCAAAATACGGAGTCAGGTTTTTGCGTAACATATGGACTCTTCACTAAAGTGCCAGCATATTGCAGTCATAGATTGGGTTATTGGCATAAAAGTAGAAGTGTATGTATATAATTGTAAATATAAATGTATATAACTCTTTGGTTGGAATTATTCTGCAGAAGCCACTAAAGCAATTTTCAGGAAACATGTTTTCCAAGCTAGCTGCAACAGCTTATTCTCTCTATTTATAATTGAAATTTCATTTGAGAGTTATAAAAAGAGGAATGTATCTCCCACTATTTTACACCTTTTTGCTTAGGTCTGGGGGAGTACAGAGTAAAATAATATGGCTTATTCAAGCACTAAAGCAACATTTTTTTATTGATGAGAAATGCTAGTAGAATATGTAAGTCCTTTAAGAAGTGCCACCTTTGGACTCAAAATTGCAGCTAGGAATTATCCTCAGATGCTTCAGGATACACTAGACAGACAATGAACTATGACATGAATTGGATGTTTCAAGCCAGACAAGGCAAGACCTGTGTAAAGGTACTTGATCTGTCTGGTTATTACATTGGCACTACAGCATTTTTCTACAAATTCCAATACTCTATGTTCGTAGAAATGGCTATACTTTTTTTTAATGGGCACAGTCAACTGAAGAATTACTTTTATAGAGTGTATGCTAATATGAGAACAATCTGTGGGTTAGAGACATAAAGAAAACTGACCTGATGCTCCAACTCAGATAGAAGAATGCTGCATAGGAACTCTCTGCTATATTTATTTTTTCAACTCCTTCCTGTCACTCGTCCCTTCATTGCCCTCTATATTTTCTATTATTAGTTTTCTCCTTCTTACTTTTGTCCTGCATCATGAAGCATTTATTGCTCCATTTTTTTAATATAACAGAACTGTTTGAGTGCATTCAGGAAGCACTGAGGGGAAAAAAAGCACTTGTAGGGACAGGAGCTATTAAACCTGGAGATGTGGCAGGAAGAAGGCCATTATCTGAAAGATGATCTTACAGTCTGTGGAAACAATAAGGTTAAGGCTAATGGCAGAGCCCAGACCTGACTGTATAGCCCTTGTGCTGAAGGGCTGTGAAGCAGTCGCAACCAGTCTCTCTCACTTAGTGCAGGCTGAGAATCCACAACTAGGACAGTAGAGGCTACAACTTCATGTCTTGCCTACTGGAGTTGTTAATGGAAGTCAGAAAGCCAAAATTCGCTACACCAGTTTTTTCATTGATTTTACTAGAACATCTCCAGTGATGGGTTTGGTTGAATTACGCTACGTAAGTGAGTCAGGTGAGCAAGATTTGAGTTTACAGTCATCAAATCATAAAAACAAACAGTGTTGTTAGGAGATCAGTAGGGCTAATGTAAGGAATATATTCCCAGCCTTTATACCACCGTACGGTATCATTTGTTAACAGCACAAAGCCTTTGTTTTAAATCAGCGAAGGGAATGTTCTTTGGTTTTTTCTTTTTAGAAGTAATTTCATTTCTGGGAGCTAAACTGAAAGAGCAATGCACACCTTTACATATGGCAGGAGAGTAGTGCAGTAAACAGGGATTTCTCACATCTCCTTTCTGGGACATGTGAAGTTATCATTCCATTCATAATTTCTTCAAAATTTCATGCAGCCAACATAATGCAACCACATAAACACTTCCCTGCTAAAATTGGCCATCCAAAATTACTCTGTTATAACTATGTTAGCTTTATTCTTACAGAACTCAAGGGCAGATTTTTAGCATTTCAGAGAAGATAAAGGAAAGTAAGATATGTTATTAATTTTTGTGTTTTCTGACTTTCGCAAATTAACTCAAACCTTAATGTTATCAGTCTCCAGTCCTCTCTCCCAGATCTTCTTAATGGCAAACTTGCTGTTCAATATCCCAGTGGGAAGTCATATGTGTATTTTGTTTGTCTGGAACTGAGTAGGTGATTGTATCAATGCTGGTTAGTGTGGATGTTTGTCTAACTTGTTTTGAAAGCACCTGACATTGTTTTAAGGATATATTTATAGTACAGTCATTTGTCTTCCTGAAAAATGAAAGCAGCTCAGCTGGAAGCACAATGCTTAATTTATGTGAAGCCATTGCTAATCATGGCTGTTACTGGAATGTACTGTATATCAACAATATTAAATTTAATTTAGATAATTTGAAAAAGAGGTATTTGGGAAATCTCTTCCAGTCATTCTTCACAAAAATTATGTGGCAACATCTATATAAGGTACATTTTTTGTATACTGCTTTGAAAGCTAAAGTTGCCTTGCTGCTGTACTTTCATTCTCTTCGGTTTATTTGTTTCTCCCATATATTAAGAATTTTATTCTCCTCTTATATTGCATAATCCTTCAAGAAAATTTAATATTCTTCAGAATTTTCATGTAACTTACTCAATTTTCTGTTAATTCCTCTCCCATTTCCCTTAATTCAAGTTACTTTGTGTCTTGGGTAGTCTTTAAAAAAACCCTACATAATTAGCCTATGGAAGTCTCAAGGGATATCTCATTAATGTATGTAAATATCGGGAGGGAGGGTGTAAAGAAGATGGTACCAGGATCTTTTCAGAGGCTCCCAATGACAGGACCAGAGGCAATGAAAAATGAAACACAAGAGATTCCATCTGAACATCAGGAAACACTTCTTTTACTGTGAGGGAGACCAAGCACTGGCACAGGATTCCCAGAGTGGTTGTGGAGTCTCTGTCCTTGGAGATATTTTATATCCATCTGCACATGGCCCTGCTCTATGTGGCCTCACTTGAACAATGGAGTTAGACAAGGTGACCCCCAGAGGTCTCTTCCAACCTCAGCTGTTCTGTACTTCAAAAACTATGTCTAAGGTGAGAGAATCATTCCAAGACTGGCTGGAGATTGACAGGAGGAACCTGACTGTTTTATATGTCTTCTGATCCAGGTGTTCATGGGCAGCCACCTCTTTGTCCTACACTTCTTGCTTCCTCTTTCTGACCCCCACACCATCTAAATGTCCACTGAAACTGTTCTACAGAAGTGCTGAGTATTATGTTATCTTTGCATTAGTGGTCAGCTATATCTATTGTCAGCACACCACACACAGAGTACAGAGACAGACATACAGAACCTTTACACACTCTCAGTCGCAGCGCCCAGTAAATATCCTTCACACTCATTACTATGCAATTAGACTATTGCATATAACAGTTTGATTTCTCTCCAGGATCCATTCATGTTTGGGAAAAGGAAACTACCTTTATATATTGCCAGGTTAATTATACTGTCTGATGAAGTGATTTGAAATGCTCATAATTTTGACCTTTGCCAAATTACTATCTCTATAAGGCACTAGTTATAGTACCATCTACTGCACCACATTGCATTAATGTGCTTACAGCTAAATCCTCTTTGCCTTAACCTCACAAATAATCCCATTGACATTAATTTGTTCCTAAGTCTTCTTACTATTACAGGGAGTTGTAACACTTTGCAGGATCACCTTCAGGGATCACAAGACACACATCGGCACTCTCTGCAGATAACTTAGTCTATTAAATAACTCGGCAAGCAGAACTGCATTTTGACATTCATGCCTGGTGATTTTTGTCTTTAAGGGTTCAGGTGTTCTGTTTGAATTTGTAATTTTTTTCGCTTAGACCATGGAGCCTTCAATGACCCCGTCAAACAGTTGAACAATATAGCAAATAAGGGCAGATAAACTAAACACTTCAACAGAAAATCAGCTTTAATTATTGCTTGCTCTTCCTGTCTATGCCTACAGTGAATGCTCTGGCTAATGCAAGTTCTTTCTGCCCCAAGAGTGTTTGGATTTTAGATTTTCCTGCATAAGTGTTTTTTTTCATAAGTTCTTTTAAAGACTTGCAGCATCACCATTCGGTGATTGAGGAAAGCTGACTTTTTTAAAAAACAAATATTCCTTAACTTACAAAAAGTATCAGCATTATGTGAGAGTTTGGAAGCACAAAAGTGCGCTACTGTTTTCTCTAGAGAGTTGTTGAGATATTTTATGCAGAACAGTGTTTTAAATTCACTTTCTTATTCTTAACTAGGAGTAATTTGAAGGGATTATGTTTTGACGGGGGAAGAGGGAGGGGTAAAACCTGAAATTCTTTAGTCCTTGCCTATCTCAGTTAATTACAGATAGAAAGGAGAACAAGAGGATTTTCTTCTTCCAAAATCAAAGCGTATTTCCACGGTGGCATCCTCATAACAACCCAGCAGGAGATAAGTGTTCCCGAGCCTAAACTTTATTGTACTAAGACTATATAAAAGATTTATTTACCAATTTTTTCTGGGCCTATTTGCCATCTTTTTTCCATTTCCCTCTGCTCTTCATGTTTTAGTTGTTAAGATGAATCTTTTGCTCTCTGTCTACCTCTGTGAGTGGATTAAGAAAATTAGAAGAGAGGTGTGTTGCTGGTTTTACATGCTCATAAAAGATAGGCTTTAAAGCTGATGGAAAAAATATTTCAGGCTTCTTTTCTATGTTATGAGTTTTAGGGCTTAAAGGAAGGTGGTTCTCAAAAGAAAAGTGTTTATGAATGCAAATATACACATTTAAATTTTTTAAGGGATCTCAGAAAGCCTTGGCAAGAACCCCCACTGAATTCTGGAGGGATTTGGTCCTCAATTTCTATTAGTGTCTGTGGAAATTCCATCTGTAACTACATGGTTTTGCCATTGGGTTCAAAAATGAACGACACAAGAAGAACATCCCAGAACAGAGGGAACTGATCCAGACTGCAGTCCTGGAGAGGGTGACAGCATAGTTTGCTGAGGCTGTTGCAGCAGAGATAGGAAAGAGATGCCATGTGCATCCACTGAGTGCCAGCGCATCCACTGACTGTGGGAAGAAGGCTGTCCACAGTGTGGGAAGACAGGCAAGAATCCCTGCTCTGCTAACTCTTAAAAGGTCTATCTGTGGGTCAAGGCCAATTCTGCTAACAACTAAACCAAACCAAGTTTTTCATTAATGTAATCCACTGTTGTAGATATAATGTTGCTGGAAGTACAGCTCAAATTTTCCTGTAAGGTGGAAACAGTGTGTTGTTTCCAAAAGCACTTGAAGCTCTTTCTTTCCACACTCCTTCTCCTCCCTAATATGTTTTGTTTGCTTGTATATAGTCTATTTTTTTATTTCAGAAGATACAGTATTGAAGCATTTTGCCATAAAGAATATGTTTTCAGAGGTCTTCAGGAATTCCTGGTATTTCTCAGGCTGTGGACGTTCTTTAATAAATAAGTAGGACAGTAAAGTTACTGTCAGTGAAAAGTCAGGCAACTCCCCCCAGTCACCTCCTAATTTCTAAATAAGCATGCCTTTTGTTGCCTCTCTTCATGCATGAATTCCTGCACAGTCATGTGGGCTGATGCAGATGAACAGCAGTGACATTGTATCTCAGGGCCATGCTGGTGATTCCTTGTGTGGGAGTTACTCATGTGGAACACTGGTTTATGTAATCTCTCCATCCCTGCCCATGGGCTGGGAAAAGGAGGCAGCCATTAGGAAGGGAAGAGATTTATGAATGCTGTGATGTGTCTAGGTTTTTGCTGTCACTCTAAATAACTGCATTTCCTTAATGTGGTACTGGCATTAACAGCTGAACAAGCAGCAATAAATAGCACAAGAGGCTCTTACTTATATTCATTTGTGTTGTAAAAACACCTTCTTTTCTTATTGCTTTGATAAAACATCAAATCCATATTTACTTACTGACCAATTTAACTCTAATAGTCCATGAGACTATTGGAATTGTCTTCACTTTTGTTTTGTGTAACTTCACTAGCTCTATAGCAGATCTGGGAGACGTTTATGGAAAAGTTATTATATCTCTGTTCAGTGATTTATGATTTTCACCTGACTGTAATATCTCCATAGATACCTACTTCTGATTATTCTTCAGCTCTTACACCTGTTTTTACATGCTCTAATTGTGAGTGTACCAGAATTGAGCTTGGTGATCCACCTGCAATATTGCCCTAACTTTCTCAACTTTCATCACCGATTCGTTTTCTGTTTTTTGGTGTTCTACTGTCAGCTGGATTAACAGCTCCGTAATTTTTTTCTATTCAAATGGATTTCCTTTTTCAAGTCTTCTCAATGCCTGTTTTACTTTTTGCTTTAGAAATTGCATGCCTGAGTGAACTCCTGAAATGTAATCACAAGTCGATCAGAGGAATGTGATGGACGTGATTTTTTTGACTCAGTACTCTCTCAGAGAAAATTTAATCTCAGTGAGAAGTTATTCAGAGTCCTTTCGTTTTGAGTTTTCCTGAAAACAAACAAAATATTAAGGAGAAATTTTCTTCTACTTAACATTCTTAAACACTCATGCATGAATTGCCAAAGTTGCTCTGTTTAAGCACTGATTGACGTATCTGTTTCTTCCCTTCCTTTTCTGAATTTTGCTGGATCCACTGTAACATCCTTTAAAACAAGGTTATGACTTTTGTGAATGCCCATAACACTCAGAATATTGATAAAAGCATTGTACCAACATATGTCTTTGTGTTAAAATCCCAATTAAAAGTGCAGCCCCACCTATAGTAGCATAATCTAATAAATACAAACAACTTGCATAAATGCCTATATAAAAGTCTCCACAGTTTTAGCAAGTAAATAAGAATTGCAGGCAGATGTGATGACAGAATAACTTCTGAGAGCATAGTAGGGTTATTGTGCAGGGAAATACACCACACTGAAAGCCATGAGATCTGAAAAAGTAAATATTAAATAATCACAGAATCGCAGAATATGCTGAGTTGGAAGGGACCCACAAGGACCATCAAGTCCAACCCTTAACCCTGCACAGGACCATCCCTCAGAGTCAAACCATGTGCTTCAGAGTATCATCCAAACACTTCTTGAACTCTGGCAGGCTTGGTGCTGTGACCACTTCCCTGGAGAGCCTGTTCCAGTGCCCAACCACCCTCTGGGTGAAGAACCTTTTTCTAATATCCAACCTAAACCTGCCCTGACACAACTTCAGGCCATTCCCTGCGGTCCTGTCACTGGTCACCACAGCGAAGAGCTCAGTGCCTGCCCCTCCTCTTCCCCTCATGAGAAAGTTGTAGACTTGAGAGCAGTTTGCATGGGATAGCAGTAAGTTCAACACAGCTTTTGAACAGGAAGGATGAATAACTGCTGCTAACATGATTATTGATGAGCAATTTGAGAGTTTAAAGCAGGTGCTGTGTTTTCTGTTGAAACTGAAAGTGAGAACCAATACATCTAATCCCTCTAGTGCTTCTCAGAGGATGGTACCCTGACTGTGATTGGTAGCATTTTCCTATGGAGAACACAAGAATTTTAGATGCATAAAAATGATACTTCTGCAATGTGTCCTGATCCTGATTTTCTTCAACATCTGCTGTCAGTTAAAAGTTTCAGGAATTTCTTTATCCAGAACCCTCTGAAATTTATCTGCGTACTGTTGCACACCATTTCATAGTTCAGTTCCAATATAAGTTTTTAAACAACTGGCATTTACCTGTATGTGACTGAAAATTATGACACAATGGAGACATCTTGTCATTAACTCTCATGAGGTCGGGTTCTCCTGTGGACTTATCAGGCCAAGATTACAAAATTCAGACTCTCTGTGCCTTTTGTGCTTAGTAGAATGGGTAAAGAGATACCTCTGATATTTGTATTGCTTATTTTGGGATGCTTAACAATGCAATTTATATTGGAAGCTATAATATTACTGTCATAGAAACAAAATGTAGTTGACAATCCAATCAGGATACAGTACTAGCTTTTCTCTTCTCTCTCTTCCTCTAGGTTTTTAGAGTGTGGGATATACAAACCCTTGCACCGCTGCAGGTCTTCCATGATAATCAAGTGAGTCCTGAAGAGTTGGATACCTTTCCCATGGTATTTGACAATGATCACGGCGTACTTATCACTGGTATGTTATTGCAGTTGATGTATGAGAGCATGACCCTTCTCCTAGAATGCAATTTCTTTTATGGTGATTTCCTTTATGATTGCATACAACTGAAGTTGAGTTCAGGAATAGAGTATATGAGAATATACAGAATACTGAGAGGCAAGGGTATTTGCACAATAAGATCATTTTAAAGTGGGTTATATCTGGTGTTAATTTCAATATCAAAATATGCATGAAAATATGCAGCATAGGAATTAAATGCAAGAACCAAAGGAAATGAGAAAGGCTTCTATGAAGGCGAGGTGAGCCTCCCATAGCAAAATTAAACTACAGATATTGTTCTATAGACTTGTCATTTCTTGAAAGCTACTAAGCTGCTGATCTTCCCCTAACAATTCCTCTAGCACCCTCCTCATCTCATATGGAGGTCAAAACAGCAACATAAAGTCTCTATGGAGCCCTCACAAGTATATTCAAAGTCCTTATTTAACTCAGTAGCTACAGACAGCCCCACAATCTGTGGTGTCAACAGACATACTGCTCGACTGATGAGGAATAAAATATTGTGGGAACTCAATCTGAGTTCTGTGGGACTCAGATAAAATATTGTGGGAATTCAATTTTGGGCTCTGTTTGCTGACTCTGTAGCAGGGAGCCTGGAATCTCTGAGGGACCAGACCTTTGCAGTTGTCACTAAGGATGTTAGTCTTCTGTATCTAAGACAGAGACTCTTGAAACCAGAAGGGTTTGTCTGCCCCAGAGATGTAGTCACTAAAAAAAAACAGCTTTGAGCTTCTTCTGGGACTATAGAGGCCTAAGTCATACCAGGAAAATAAGGTAGTTGTCTTTGGAGACAGATTTTTCTGTCCTTGGATTAGAAACAAGGCACAAAGCTTGCAAAGCTTGTCAAATCTCAGATGAATGTGAAACATTTTGTTTTCAGTGAACTGGTAGTTTCTGCTGAATCTTTTGATTACTAAAGGATACAGATACTATCTTTAGTTCAAATTTAAGTTAGTGAGATTTTCAAGGCTTAGTAATGTAGGGAATATAAACAGATCAATCCTTGACAAAATGAGGTAACTTTGCCCTTGTAAATAATGATTCTATAAGTGCCTAAATATTTGTGAAAATCTGGTCCTGGACTCTGTTAATGGTTCCATTAAAAGCCTAAGGGAATGTCTCCTTGCCCCTGAAGAGGGCAAGAGTCTGAGCCTATATGTGACCAAATTAATTATCATTGACATTTACCTGGCTCTACAGAGGAGATTTTCACTTAGTAGTTCAATAACATCCATAAATCACAGCTCACCTTCATGCTTCATTTGAATTTTGCCATAGCTTTCCTTCTGTGCCTTTTTCCAAACTGCTGGCCTCTGTGTCTGGATTTACACCAAGGATTAGGCAATTTCATCCTTTGCTGTGTACTCACTGCTACTCCTCTGCTGGTAGATCGGCAGTGATACTTCGTGTGCATTCTGGCTTAAGAGTACTGTACAGACCTTGTCCTTTCTTTTGTCTTGTTGTTCCCATCTGCTTCTGTCTTTGCAACTCTTCTAATCCAAGAACACTGGAAGGTGTCTGGAAAACACCATTCAGACTTGCAGTGCTGTATAAAGGAAGGTACGGGAAAGACATCATCATTCCCTGCAGATAGAATTGCTTTGTCTGTAAGAACAAAGCAGATACCAGAATTTATTTTGTGATAAATCTCACAGTTAGATTTTTATTTATTTGGGTTCATTCTATTCCATGCCAACCAACTCTGGGACTAGGGGATTTATGACTCCTAGTAATTTGTGGTCAGAGAATGAATCCTATCAAAGGTGGGCAGATGGTTGTTGAAGGTAGGTAAATACTTAGCCATTGTTTCACTGGTGCTTTGTGGGGAGCATGTGTGAATGTTTTCTGCTTCAGAGAATGGGTATTCTCAAGAAACAGAAAATATTCCTTATCCTCTTCAGAAGAACGCAAACGAACCCTATGGTTTACATAAAATCCTTTTATGTCCAGGGAAAGTAACTGATACTATGGACAAAATATATATATTCTCACTTCTCTCACCCTGTGCAGGTTCAGATGTCATTGATATTTATCCCCTAGCTAACGTGATAGAAGATACAAGACAGCTGCCACGAACACATGAGAAAAGCATCAATGCTCTGATTTACAACAGGACTCTTCACCAGCTTCTCACCATTTGCACTGAGTCAATACTGAAGGTGAGTGTAAGTTGTCACCATTTATACTGAAAAATAAAAGTCTCAGCTTTTTTGTTTCGAATAATTTATTGGGCAATCTGATAAGTTATTAGTGTTTATTATTCTAAGTGTTGGTTTTGTGGCTATTTTTTACTTCCAGGGAAGTGGTAGCCATGAGAAACCCTATTTGGGTTCAGAAGATCCAACTTTTCTTTTTAACAGTGTGACAGTGATCATCAGAGGTATCAAGAACCTGTAGTTTTCATCAGCTGTTGGTAGGTTAGATGGCAAGATTCGTAGGGAGAGGTAGCATCTTTTATTGGGCCAGCTGGTGATGTGTGCCATTCCTGAGGAAAAAAGCTGGTTTGTGTATAGGTTTGTTCAGTTTATACAATCAGTAAAGATGTTATTTCTCACTGTAAACCCTGCCATCCTTAGACCACAATGGCTACACCATTACAATTACAAGATAGTTTGGGGCATTTGGTGCAGCAGAAAATCAGCTCCAGACACTGCATATGAAATCAGTGGTACTTCATAAATCCAGTTGAATCTGAGCTATCCCACTACAGCAACCAACTTTTTAAGGCATTGCTTAAATTTCTAAAAGAATTAGATAATGACCAGAGATAGTTCCTACATTTTTGGAACAAATGTTTATGTAAAGTCTGATTTTTATATTCTGCACCGAAATTCTAACTGAAACCATCCTTTCTAGTTAGATTTCTTTGCTTTTGCACTGTAAATACTCATTTGACTTAACATCAATCTCTCTGAATTACCAGGGGTCTTTCTCACAGCAT
The DNA here is from genome assembly GCF_001604755.1 of Lepidothrix coronata. Lineage (NCBI taxonomy): Eukaryota > Metazoa > Chordata > Aves > Passeriformes > Pipridae > Lepidothrix > Lepidothrix coronata. Next base: position 754,619 of record NW_016690196.1, read on the forward strand.
ACATACTACATAGAGCCTCCCCTGGCCAGAATAGCTTCTCTGGGGACAGGGACATTTTCAGGGAAAATACACTAGTATTTCAGTAAAAGAATTTGGTAGTGTGCTGTTGTAACAGAGATGTTACAAAGATGTGAAACGGAGACAACAGGAAGTGAAAATTCGCTATTGACAGTCATTTCTCCAATTACATTAGAACACATTGTGTCACAAGTTTTAGAGGATGTATTACAAATAATTATCATATTATTTTTTCAGGTCTGGGACCTAGAAACAGGATATCAGATATATCAAATCGAAGATGCACATGGGGTGAATACTGAAGTGACCTGTGCAGCCATTGAAATAAATGGTTTTTATGTTGCTACTGGGGCATGTGATGGTAAAGCAATTAAATAATTACTACATTTTTATTACATTTTTTTAATGACATATTACATGAGCAGACAGAACTCTTTGTCTTGACTGTCTCAGTGACAGCAGAATTAATTTTGAATGCACAGCTGCCAGTCTGTGGAAAGCCTGTGGGGTGTGGGTGTGGGGTGTCTTGGTTGGGTTTTATTTGATAGGTGCTTCACAGAAAGGCGATTTTTGTCTGCTTGGGCTCTGGTACTCTGATAGTCTGTTACTTTCTGGAAGACTGTCTCCAAAGCTCTTGGTCTGAAAAGTTGTTTCCTCTTAAGACTTAGTATCTAGATCTATAACTAAACAGCTGCAGATAAAGAATGGGAGGTTTTAAATTTTCTAGTATCTAAGCTCAATTTTATAGTGTCTGTAGTCACTGAACACTAGAAGATAGATAGATAGATAGATAGATAGATAGATAGATAGATAGATAGATAGATAGATAGATTTTTTTTTTCCTTAATTTTTCACATCTGTTGTTTAGAGTGCGTGAGTTTTAGGTAACATGACAAGACCTCACCAATACACAAATGCACACTGAATTCTTCAGGAAGCTTTAATAATTTTATGATTTTTTAACATGACTGAATAATTCTCACATTCAAATGTTCAGGAGTACACACCTGAATTATTAAAATATATAAAATATATGAAATCTGCCTCACATGAAGAGGAGATGATGGCCTTTTCCACGCAGCATACTGGCTAATATTTCTTGTTTCTACTTGGGAGCAGAGACTGCATGCATTATGGATCTTAAGAGCACAACAGAAGGTGAATGCTGTCAAGTCTTACAAAAGGGAAGTTATATATAATAATTTCATCACTTAAGAAAATTCTGTAGCTCCTTCTCCCCAGTAGCTCTGTGGGATAAGTCCAGCAATCAGGTCCCTCTGCTCATTGATGTAGGTCAGAACTTGAAGTCTTCTCACACTCTGCTTGCTCCCTGATAATGCTATCCAGAAACAGAAGTAAAGTAAGAAGAAGTCTTTTATCCTGGGCTGCAGAACAAAATAGACATGGGAAAAAAGATGGAAGAATGGAGGGCACAGTGGTAAAGGTGTTTTCTGGTGTGTTTTTTTGTCCCTAGGTCTGCTTTGCTAAGAAACACATACACTGTTGCAATTTTTGAAAGCCCAGTGACCTAGCTCTCAACCTTAACTTGGATTTTCATTTTTCTTGTCTTTTCCCTGTTTGATCCTATTCAAGCTTCTGACTTTGAAGCACAGGGTATGGATGAAAGTTCATTCCCTTTTCTACATTTTGTCATCCCTGTGTAGGAACGGTGAAAATTTGGGAGTTTGAAAGTGGGCAAGAATTTAAAGCCTTGCCTTTGGCCCAGCACAGCGAAGATGAGCATCGCGTCCTGAAGATAGTCTACCTGAAGGCTGATGAGAGTCAACATGCACTTCTTGTTTTGGAACAGAGAGGGGAGATGAAAATCATTCAGGTTTTTCAAATAGACTTTTTTTTTTTGCCTTAATTTCATTTGGTAGCCCCTAAATTTTGAGGTAAAATAGGACTTTTTCATTAATTGTTAGAGGAACTTTTAGAAACTGTCAAGGAACAATTTAGTTTTTCAATGTCATCAAATTAGCTTTCTGCCTTTCTGTCTAGTGTTGAAATGTTCATTAGTCCATTGCTGGTTTTCAGCATTCCGATAATTTCTTTCCTTGCGTTTGCTTTTTCATTTGTGATTGAGGTTTCAGTAGTTAGAGATCCTTTAAGGCCTTAAAATATTGCTGTTGTGACTAAGGTTTTTACCTTATTTAAAGTGTTTCTAAAGAGATATTTTGGTGAAAAGATTTTTTAATTTTCTTTTTGTTTAAAATTACTAGGTTAAAACAGTGGCTTCTTAGGAACTGAAACAAAGAAACACAAATCAGATTGACTTTCTGGGCTTGATTTTGAGCATCTACTCTGTGTTCCCTTCAACTAAAACTAACAAGATGCATTTGCAGTTTACTATAATTTCATTTATATAGTTTCATAATGATTATAGTCTCATTTCTCATGCAAACCATGTTTCTGTGAAATTTTCATGTCTCAAATTGGAATGTTTTACTTGGGACAAAATTCTTCTGAAACTTTAAATCTACTATGCGCAAGGGAGCAAAGGTTGTCGGGAGAAGCAATAACTTTAAGACAAATGATACATTTGGGGAAAAAACAGACAGGCTCTCATCTCAGTAAATAAGTTATCCTTTTGAGCCTCCTGCTAATAAAAACCTGTTTCTTACAGAGTTTGCTTTTGCTATTCAGACTTTTCTGAAATACTCCTTCACACCAATTGGTCCCCACTGTTATTACTGAAATTGTTAAAACAGTTCATTTACTGTAAATTATGTAAATGTATCCCTTGACAAACAGGTTAGTGAGGAGTTCAATGTCCTTCAAGTCTCTATGAATCTAAGTACATTAATACTGTTTCACATATGTGCAGATCTACATTTTCCCACAGATGTTTCTGTGATAATGAGAAATACAGGTGGTTGTTAGCTTTTTAAAAGGCTCCAAATATAGCAATTAGTAAGGTAAACTGGAGTAGCAGCCCAAAACATTTCATCCTTTGCAGGAATCTACTATAGATCTCTCAATTTTTAATCCTTCCCCAGAAGTATTTCTAGTTTGATATACTTAGTATTATAAGATTTACTAAAATCTTAATTATTTCTTCATTCTTGAGCTTAAGACATCTATGAAAACAGTAGAAAACCTAAGGAGCTCAGTTCAGTAACACTTCTCAGAATGGACAGAAATATCAATGTTAGAGTAGGTACTATTTCTTATAGTCAGGAAAACTCTCAAAGTGACTCCCAATTGCCTCTAGGCACAATGAGGAGGAATCAATGACTTGGGGCTGTAGCTGAACTGTGGCTTCTTCTCTCACACAGTTGGAACAACCACCGGTTTTACTGGATGTTTTGGTAGATATGAACTGGAGAGTAGCAATGTTAATGAAATAAACAGCTCTGAACGCCGCAGCTGCACAGCTTCTAATATAACAGCAGGTAACTTAAGGTGAGCTGGAATATCTCTGGATGAAACTTCAGTTTGCATTGTAGGCATGTTCTAGTTGATACCTGTAACAGGTTTTGTAATTTGGCGCAGAAAACAAGCTTTGGATATACACTTGCTATAATTTTTTTTATGACTAGAGAAATCCTTTTCTTCCTCTTTCATTAAGTCAGTTATTTTAATAGGGTAACTCAACTCAAACACATCTACATGTCGCATGGGTGCTTCCTGATGCAGTGTCTTTTCCACGAAGGAATCCAGTTGTATATCTGTTACTGAAGCCTGACACCTCACAAGAGTTTTTTCCAGCTATTCGGCTGCTGTCTAACATCAGTTCTCTGAGTGATGATACAGAGGTGAGAAACACTTCAAAGTTCCACGTCATTTATAGAAGATTGGAAAGTAAAATGTTTATTGTGCCACTAAGGATTTCATGTTTTAGCAACAGATTAAGAACCAAATAAGTATTGCCCATTGTGGTCTCTTCCAACCTTATTCATTCAATGATTCCGTACTTTTCAGTACATTGAAATAAATACACAAAAGGAGATGGTCTGAACATACACTTCTCATTCCTATAAAATATAGTAAGTTGAGGTTCTCAAATAAACTCTTATAGAAATGAAATGCCATTTATACTACAGCTAGGCTGACCTTCAGTAATAGTGGCACATAAAGATCAAGTTGAGTATCAAAGTGATTCTATTTTCTCTTTTTATTGCTTTGGTAAAATAAGATATCAAATTTATGTTTCAATGGTTGACTGATTTAACTTGAATAGTCCCCGAGATTTAAGTCCTGTTTTGTAAAATTTCACTAACTCTGTAACAGATCTGGGTGATGTTTGTGGAAAGGTTATTATATCTCTGTTAAGGGACTTATTCCTTTAACTTGATTATAGTATCTCCATAGATACCTACTTCTGATTAATCTTCAGCTCTTACACATGTTTTTACATGCTCAAATTGCAACTGTGCTGTAAATAGCAGGTGAGGTTGGAGGCCCTGTTCTCTGCAGCAGGGAGTCTCCCAATATTATCACTCCTTGCTTCCTTCTGGTGCTTCTATGTAGCTCAAATACAGTAGTATTAGAATAGCATCCAAAATGCAGTTGTAGACACTGTCTGTTTAGGCATTTTGTTAGTTTAACAGTTAAAACATTTCACTCCCTAGTGTCCATGTTGCTCCTACTCATACTTTTCTTTTAACTGTCTTTGTAGAATTTTGCACCTTCTGTGGAAATTAACTGTTTTACTGTTTTAAAAGTAGAAGGATGGAGTTTGATAGCTACAGGAAGTGGAAATGGTGAAATAATTTTGTGGGATTTTGAATCTGCCTCTGTGAGATGCCTGTAAGTATTGCTTTCATGGAGGCTGTTTGATCTCCAGTATTTCATACAAACTTTCCAAATGGCATACTGGAAATTCTAAGATGCCCAAATATACAGGGTGATTGACAAGCAGGAGTTAAAGTAGCAATTTATGTTGGCCCTCCTGCCTTCCACTTCAAATTACTTTGCTAGCTAGTCCTGACAGTGCAGGTAGGAGATGTGAT